>NC_090654.1:174989691-175289691 GCF_040937935.1 Hyperolius riggenbachi | reverse complement strand
CAGTATAGCCAGTATAGTGCCCCAGTATAGCCAGTATAGTGCCCCAGTATAGCCAGTATAGTGCCCCAGTATAGCCAGTATAGTGCCCCAGTATAGCTAGTATAGTGCCCCAGTATAGCCAGTATAGTGCCCCAGTATAGTGCCCCAGTATAGCTAGTATAGTGCCCCAGTATAGCCAGTATAGTGCCCCAGTATAGCCAGTATAGTGCCCCAGTATAGCCAGTATAGTGCCCCAGTATCGCCAGTATAGTGCCCCAGTATAGCAAGTATAGTGCCCCAGTATAGCTAGTATAGTGCCCCAGTATAGCCAGTATAGTGCCCCAGTATAGTGCCCCAGTATAGCTAGTATAGTGCCCCAGTATAGTGCCCAAGTATAGCCAGTATAGTGCCCCAGTATAGCCAGAATAGTGCCCCAGTATAGCCAGTATAGTGCCCCAGGATAGCGCCCCAGTATAGTGCCCCAGGATAGCCAGTATAGTGCCCCAGGATAGCCAGTATAGTGCCCCAGTACAGCCAGTATAGTGCCCCAGTATAGCCAGTATAGTGCCCCAGTATAGTGCCCCAGTATAGCTAGTATAGTGCCCCAGTATAGCCGGTATAGTGCCCCAGTATAACCGGTATAGTGCCCCAGTATAGCGCCCCAGTATAGTCAGTATGGTGCCCCAGGATAGCTAGTATAGTGCCCCAGGATAGCCAGTATAGTGCCCCAGTATAGCCAGTATAGTGCCCCAGTATAGGGCCCCAGTATAGCCAGTATAGTGCCCCAGTATAGCCGGTATAGTGCCCCAGTATAGCCGGTATAGTGCCCCAGTATAGTGCCCCAGTATAGCCAGTATAGTGCCCCAGTATAGCCGGTATAGTGCCCCAGTATAGGGCCCCAGTACAGCCAGTATAGTGCCCCAGTATAGCCAGTATAGTGCCCCAGTATAGCCAGTATAGTGCCCCAGTATAGGGCCCCAGTATAGCCAGTATAGTGCCCCAGTATAGCCGGTATAGTGCCCCAGTATAGCCGGTATAGTGCCCCAGTATAGCGCCCCAGTATAGTCAGTATAGTGCCCCAGGATAGCTAGTATAGTGCCCCAGGATAGCCAGTATAGTGCCCCGGTATAGCCAGTATGGGTAGGTGGTCCCCCCCGCCCGTCCCCGCCGCTGTTATTACCTTAACAGCGGCCGCTCTCCCCTCTCCGGCGCGTCTATTTATTCAAGCAGCGTATCTCCCGGCTGCTCTGTGTGTGATGCGCAGGAAGCAGGGCAGCGGCTTCCTGCAGCGGCGATATGTATCGCCGTTACTATGGTAACCGAGCCCTGCTTCCTGCGCATCACACACAGAGCAGCCAGGAGATACGCTGCTTGAATAAATACATGCGCCTGAGAGGGGAGAGCGGCCGCTGCTAAGATAATAAGGCGATCTGCGGGGGAGACGAGCAGGAGGAGCAGAGAGCGGCGACACATAGCTGGTGCTGCCGCGACACATAAATGTGTCGCGGCACACCGGTTGGGAACCTCTGCCCTAAAGCATAGGGGGCCCAGGTGGTACTTAATGTATTCATCATTAACTTTCTTGTGTTCCTCCACCATCAAACGTTGTCTCAGTGCCCATGAACTATGTGCTGTCTTGATTGTATGAGAATGTAAATTGCCCAATTAACTGATATCCATAGGGTAGGGGCAGCTGGCATTGCTTAAGAGTGCCTAGATCTAGGGGCCCCATGAAACTTTTGCTATGGCGCCCCATGACCTCTAGCTATGCCACTGTCTCTCAAGCACAATATTAGCCCTCTATTCACCCTATGTTGGTAATAATCACTTCTATAGATGCTTTAAATAGTAGTAATCATTGACAAACTGTTTCCCATCCCCTACTTGCACCTCTGACACTATTGTTATCCTTAGCAAGTTTTGGTGCACCGTATCAATTGTTATGTATAGAGTGCTTGGGGGGCCCCAATGTCTAACTTGCACCGGGGCCCATAGTTCCTAAGCTACGCCACTGCGACCATTCCTAGTGTTATGACTGCGCTTAGCAGCAGAACGATAGACCACAAATTGTTGCATAGACTGGTATGGAAACCAATGAGAAATAAGAAAAGGTTTACTGTCAATCAGTGCAAATATATACAAATGAGCAAATTACCACAGTGAAACCCACATAGGACACAACAATCCTAACTATATACAGTATATGTATATATATATATATATATATATATATATATATATATATATATATATATGTGTGTGTATATATATATATATATATATATATATATATATATATACATACATACATACAGTGGTGTGAAAAACTATTTGCCCCCTTCCTGATTTCTTATTCTTTTGCATGTTTGTCACACTTAAATGTTTCTGCGCATCAAAAACCGTTAACTATTAGTCAAAGATAACATAATTGAACACAAAATGCAGTTTTAAATGATGGTTTTTATTATTTAGTGAGGAAAAAAAACTCAAAACCTACATGGCCCTGTGTGAAAAAGTGATTGCCCCCCTTGTTAAAAAATAACTTAACTGTGGTTTATCACACCTGAGTTCAATTTCTGTAGTCACCCCCAGGCCTGATTACTGCCACACCTGTTTCAATCAAGAAATCACTTAAATTGGAGCTATCTGACACAGAGAAGTAGACCAAAAGCACCTCAAAAGCTAGACATCATGCCAAGATCCAAAGAAATTCAGGAACAAATGAGAACAAAAGTACTGTAACTGAGATCTATCAGTCTGGTAAAGGTTATAAAGCCATTTCTAAAGCTTTGGGACTCCAGCGAACCACAGTGAGAGCCATTATCCACAAATGGCAAAAACATGGAACAGTGATGAACCTTCCCAGGAGTGGCTGGCCGACCAAAATTACCCCAAGAGCGCATAGAAAACTCATCCGAGAGGCCACAAAAGGCCCCAGGACAACATCTAAAGAACTGCAGGCCTCACTTGCCTCAATTAAGGTCAGTGTTCACAACTCCACCATAAGAAAGAGACTGGGCGAAAACGGCCTGCATGGCAGATATCCGAGGCGCAAACCACTTTTAAGCAAAAAGAACATTAAGGCTCGTCTCAATTTTGCTAAAAAAAATCTCAATGATTGCCAAGACTTGTGGGAAAATACCTTGTGGACCGACGAGACAAAAGTTGAACTTTTTGAAAGGTGCCTGTCCTGTTAAATCTGGCGTAGAAGTAACACAGCATTTCAGTAAAAGAACATCATACCAACAGTAAAATATGGTGGTGGTAGTGTGATGGTCTGGGGTTGTTTGCTGCTTCAGGACCTGGAAGGCTTGCTGTGATAGATGGAAACATGAATTGTACTGTCTACCAAAAAATCCTGAAGGAGAATGTCCGGCCATCTGTTCGTCAACTCAAGCTGAAGCGATCTTGGGTGCTGCAGCAGGACAATTACCCAAAACACACCAGCAAATCCACCTCTGAATAGCTGAAGAAAAACAAAATGAAGACTTTGGAGTGGCCTAGTCAAAGTCCTGACCTGAATCCTATTGAGATGTTGTGGCATGACCTTAAAAAGGTGGTTCATGCTAGAAAACCCCTTAAATAAAGCTGAATTACAACAATTCTGCAAAGATGAGTGGGCCAAAATCCCTCCAGAGCGCTGTAAATGACTCGTTGCAAGTTATCGCAAACGCTTGATTGCAGTTATTGCTGCTAAGGGTGGCCCAACCAGTTATTAGGTTCAGGGGGCAATTTCTTTTTCACACAGGCCCATGTAGGTTTTGAGTTTTTTTCTCACTAAATAATAAAAACCATAATTTAAAACTGCATTTTGTGTTCAATTATGTTATCTTTAACTAATGGTTAACGGTTTTTGATGAGCAGAAATATTTAAGTGTGACAAACATGCAAAAGAATAAGAAATCAGGAAGGGGGCAAATAGTTTTTCACACCACTGTATATATATATATATATATATATATATATATATATATATATATATATATACATATACACATAGTGGGATGCGAAAGTTTGGGCAACCTTGTTAATCATCATGATTTTCCTGTGTAAATCGTTGGTTGTTACGATAAAAAATGTCAGTTAACTATATCATATAGGAGACAGACACAGTGATATTTGAGACGTTAAATGAAGTTTTTATTGGATTTACAGAAAGTGTGCAATAATTGTTTAAACAAAATTAGGCAGGTACATAAATGTGGGCACTGTTGTCATTTTATTGATTCCAAAACCTTTAGAACTAATTATTGGAACTCAAATTAACTTGGTAAGCTCAGTGACCCCTGACCTACTTACATAGGTTCATCCAATTATTAGAAAGAGTATTTATGGGGGTCAGTTGCAAGTTTCCCTCCTCTTTTAATTTTCTCTGAAGAGTAGCAACATGGGAGTCTCAAAACAACTCTCATATGACCTAAAGACAAAGATTGTTCACCATCATGGTTTAGGGGAAGCATACAGAAAGCTGTCTCAGAGATTTCAGCTGTCTGTTTCCACAGTTAGGAACATATTGAGGAAATGGAAGACCACAGGCTCAGTTCAAGTTAAAGCTCGAAGTGGCAGACCAAGAAAAATCTCGGATAAACAGAAGCGACAAATGGTGAGAACAGTCTGAGTCAACCCACAGATCAGCACCAAAGACCTACACCATGCAGATGGAGTCACTGTGCATCATTCAACCATTCGGTGCACTTTACACAAGGAGATGCTGTATGCGAGAGTGATACATAGGAAGCCTTTTCTCCAACCACAGCACAAAAAAATCTGCTTGAGGTATGCTAAAACACATTTGGACAAGCCAGCTTCATTTTGGAATAAGGTGCTGTGGACTCATGAAATTTAAATTTGTTGATTGGGCATAACAAGGGGCATTATGCATGGAGGAAAAACAACACACCATTCCAAGAAAAACGCCCTCTACCTAGGGTAAAATATGGTGGTGGTTCCATCATGCTATGGGGCTGTGTGGCCAGTGCAGGGACTGGTGATCTTGTCAAAGTTGAGGGATGCATGGATTCCATTCAGTATCAGCAGATTCTGGAGACCAATGTCCAGGAATCAGTAAGAATGCTGAAGCTGCGCCGGGGCTAGATCTTTCAACAAGACAACAACCCTAAACACTGCTCAAAATCCACTAATGCATTCAAGCAAAGGAACAAGTACAACGTTCTGGAATGGCCATCTCCGTCCCCAGACCTGAATATAATTGAAAATCTGTGGTGTGAGTTAAAAAGAGCTGTCCATGCTCGCAAGCCATCAAACCTGATTGAACAAGAGATGTTTTGTAAAGAGGAATGGTCCAAAATACCTTCCACCAGAATCCAGACTCTCATTGGAAACTACAGGAAGCATTTAGAGGCTGTAATTTCTGCAAAAGGAGGATCTACTAAATATTGATTTTTTTTTTTGCGGTGCCCAAATATATGCACCTGCCTAATTTGTTTAAACAATTATTGCACACTTTCTGTAAATCCAATAAACTTCATTTCACTTCTCATATATCACTGTGTGTGTCTCCTATATGATATATTTAACTGACTTTGTTATCCTAACAACCAATGATTTATACAGGAAAATCATGACGATTAACAAAGGTTGCCCAAACTTTCGCATCCCACCGTATATATATCATATTTCGCAGTGCTGCACATTAGATAAATGGGTTAACATACAAGGTAGGACATCAATTGAGCTCACAACAAAATAAGATCATGCAAATGATTTGATAACAGTAGACTGTTCTAGTCCTGTTCTAGTCCACAAGAGGAGTGACGGATAGTAAGGTTGCATAATCAAGCTGAAAACACTGAATGGGATCCCGGGCCGCAATCGCCCTGAAATGCAGGCAACCATGCACTGTGATTCAGTGGTGAATCGCAGCGCATGTATGGAAACATCAGACAGTGTAGTCTATGCACTGTCTGATGTCCCTGTGATTGCGTTTCCATAAGCGCAGCTGAAAGCGTGATATATGGAAATGAGCTCTAAAGGGTGAGGGTAGAGACAATAGTTGCATCTGTTGAGAGGGTGCCCAGCAGAACGTATTAAGGTGCTGATGTAGGGGGATACGCGTGCATGAAAGGGTGAGTCTTGAGGGCTTGCTTGAAGGTATTAAAGGTGGAAGCGAGTCTGATGGCTGGGGGTAGCATTAGTGAAGTCCTGCAATCGTGCATGGGAGGGAGATATGCGTGGTGCGAGCAGGTGCAGGTCAATGGAGGATCGGAGCGGGCGGGCCGGTATCTGCCCGTGGACAAGATTGGAGATGTAGGTCGGGCAGGTCCTGTGCACTCATTTGTAGGCCAAGCACAGAATTTTGAAATTGATCCTAAAGCGGATGGGGAGCCAGTGGAGGGCCTTACAGAGGGGAGTTGTGGAGGCGCTGTGATAAGAAGAATTTATCACTCTGGCTGCTGTATTCATTACCGATTGAAGGGGGGGGGGGCAATACGGTTAGAGGGGAGGCCAGACAAAAGAGAATTGCAATAGTCTAGGCGGGAGATGACAAGAGCATGGATGAGGAGTTTAGTGGTGCCAGGGGACAGGTAAGAGCAGATCCTGGAGATGTTGCAGAGGTGGAAGTTGCAGGATCAGGCAATACTTTGAGTGTGGTGTGCAAAGGAAAGTGCAGAGTCCAGGGTAACACCTAGGCAGTGGGCTTGGGATGTAGGGCGGATAATAGTGTTGTTGATAGTGATATTCATATCTGGGAGGGATGCAGCTGTGCGGTGCGGGAATATCTGAAGCTCAGTCTTGTCCTAATCTATCCTCCCTGGCGGTTAATTTTTTTTGCCACTTAGGCAAAAATACTTTTTTTTTTTTTAAGGTTTTTTTTTTTGTTTCATGTAAAGCTACCAGAGTGGTAGCTACATGAAACACCACTAGAGGGCGCATGTGTCCCTCTAGTGCGATCGTCGCCGGCATCAAAAGCAAACAGGGGAACGCGTATATAACGCGATCCCCTGTTTGGCTTCTCCTGTCGCCATGGCGACGATCGGAATGACGTCATGGACGTCAGCCAACGTCCTGACGTCAGACGCCTCCGATCCAGCCCATAGCGCTGCCCGGAACTCATTGGTCCAGGCAGCGCAGGGCTCTGGCGGGGGGGGGGCCCGCTTGCGCCGCTGCGTGCGGGCGATCGCCGCAGAGCGGCGGCGCTCGAGCTGTACGCACGGCTAGCAAAGTGCTAGCTGCGCGTACAGCATTTTAAAGTGAGCAAATCGCCCCACCAGGGGATGAGATATCTTCCTGCGCGGCATAGCCTGAGCTCAGCTCGGGCTTACCGCCAGGAAGGTTAAGCTTACATTACATATATATATATACAGACAAGGCAGACCAGCAGACAAGGGCAAGGCAAATCAGAGTTATGCTAGCTACACACCATACAATTTTCTGGCAGATTTACCTGCCAGATCGTTTTTCCAATCAATTTTTTTGTTCACTTCTATGAAAATCGATTAAAAAAAAAAAAAAAAAAAAAAAAAAGGTTCAGAGAATTGATCAGAAATTCAAGCGGAAAAACGATCGAAATTCAGATCGGACATGTTGGAAATCGCTCTGGCAGGTAAATCTGCCAGAAAATTGTATGGTGTGTACCTAGCATGAGAGTCGAGCATGGAACATTAGCCAGCAGGTCAGATCAGAACAGAGAATCTCAGAGCAGGGAGCTCAGAACACAGCGATTAGGACAGCCAAGCTGAACAGAGGTTCTGACAAGGTTCTGAGGTGGGTGCAGTCCTTAAATGCAAATACAAATAGCAGGTGATATAATAATGAAAACTGTCCAGGATGAGTTGCATGAGGGCCACCTGCTGGTGAATACTGAGAGTACTGCTGTCCAGATGCAGAGAGCCACCTGCAGGTAAACCCGAGAAACTGCAGGCAAGATAATGTCAGTGACGTGCTGCAAAATGCCATCTGCTGGTGAAGAGAGATAATGGCACAGTCCAGAAAACTGGTGCCACCAGCAGGTGCAAACACATAAAGCAGGATTCCTAACACCTAGACCCATATGCAATTCACTTTTTCACCTAAGTTTTCTCCTAGGAGATAATTTTTTATCTTCTATTTAAAATACATTTTTAGCACTTTGCAATTTAAAATGTACAAAAAAGTAGGTAAAAAAGACTATTAAAATTATTTTGAGTATTTTCTTGTTTGTTGGTGGTTTAAAGGGCATTATATTGACAAGTTGTAAAATTCTTTCCTAGGAGAAAACTCAGGAGAAAAAGTTAATTGCATATGGGCTCTAGTGTCTGAAAAATTAGTCTGACCATTGCTACAAAAAAGGCTGACCTTTGCTACAAGGGATGTTAGGTGGCATGCCTATACCCAGGGCCGGGCCGAGGCGACAGCCTTAGGATGCAGTGTGTGTGTGGGGGGGATGGGGGGGGGGGAAGGGGACGCACAACTCACTCAGCTATCATTCCCCTATTGTGATTGAAGCAGAGAGAAATAAGAAAAGGGGATAAGTGGCAGTGACTGCTAGCCAGATAACTAGAGATATTAACCACCCTGGCGTTCTGATTAAATCGCCAGGGTGGCTGCGGGAGGGTTTTTTTTAAATAAAAAAAAAACTATTTCATGCAGCCAACTGAAAGTTGGCTGCATGAAAGCCCACTAGAGGGCGCTCCGGAGGCGATCTTCCGATCGCCTCCGGCACCCAGAATAAACAAGGAAGGCCTTCCTTGTTTTGCTTATATCGTCGCCATAGCGACGAGCGGAGTGACGTCATCGACGTCAGCCGACGTCCTGACGTCAGCCGCCTCCGATCCAGCCCTTAGCGCTGGCCGGAACTTTTTGTTCCGGCTACGCTGGGCTCAGGCGGCTGGGGGGACCCTCTTTCGCCGCTGCTCGCGGCGAATCGCCGCAGAGCGGCGGCGATCAGGCAGCACACGCGGCTGGCAAAGTGCCGGCTGCGTGTGCTGCTTTTTATTTCATTAAAATCGGCCCAGCAGGGCCTGAGCGGCAGCCGCTGGCGGTGTTGGACGAGCTGAGCTCGTCCAGACCGCTCAGCTGGTTAAGGTGTTGGGAGCTCAGTGTGTGATGGTTGGGGTGGGAGGGATGTAGGGGCACACTTTGATGTCTCAGTCTTGGGTGCTGGAGGACCTTGTCCCGGCTCTGCCTATACCTATGCACATATCAGTGTTTATATTGAAGATTTGAGAGGCTGCAGTGAGGGCAAAGTCAGCATGAATTGTTTCATTCCAATATCTTGTGGGTCCACATCCCATGATCGCTAATTGGTCACAGGAAAGCAGTGTCAGCTTGGTATTGTAGTGTGCAGTGCAATAGACAGGGGTTACTGTAATTAATTTGTTCTGGGATACTGATAAATAAAATATTCCTTAAAAAATATTTGTATCATTTGTATATATAATGTCAATACCATAAGACTGATAATGGCTGTAATTTTGTAGGTCTCTGATGAAGATATTAGGAACCTGCTGTTTGGTGACTATATGAACCCAGATCTTGAAGGAGATGAACGTCTGTACTGTGAAATACCAAGTGTGCAGCAGTTTAATGATATTGTGGAGAGGTGTTTAGATGAATACAACCAGACCCACAAGACCCGCATGAACCTGGTTATATTCAGGTTTGTCTTCTCATCTTATCATATTGTACATACTGTGGCAATTATATCTATTCCTTTATATTGCAAACAAAATATAGGTTTGCTTTATAAATTAATCACCCTGTTCACCCTTACTTAACCTGACTAAACTTGATCCCAGTAACCTTGTTCCCTGTCCTTAATCCTCCCCCTTTCTTTTGACTAACACTAACCTTAACAAAAATAATTACCAAAACTTGTTACTTATTACCATAACTATTAATTTATTTATTCATCATGTATACCATTTCTTTGATCTAACCATAAAAAAGGCCCATCACTGACCCTAACATCATTCTAACACATTACTAAAGGTGGCCATTAACGATACAATCTCATGGATGAGAAATAGTTTCCAGTCATTATTATGATCAAAAAATGTATCAATTTCATTAATCTGATCAGATTGGTTAGCAGGTTTTCGGCCATTAGTGGGCTCGATCAATCGTTTCTCTTTGATCATAATGATGATCAGAAACAAGCGATCATACACTGGATTGTATTGTTACTGGCCACCTTTATACTAACCCTTCCTACCACTAACCTGTCTTTATCAGGAATACTTACCCATAGGGATGGGCAGTCCCGGTAGTAAGGCCAACTGGAGCTGCACCAAAAACACTGTGCACCAATAGGAACTGTTCTGTATATTTTATCCTATATAATAATCTGCCTGTGTCCCTGCATCCTCCTCTGTCCCTGTGTCCGTGCGTTTATTGCAGCACACATGCGTGGCATGTGGGCGGACTTTAGACAGCACAGGTGGACGGGTGCAGGGGGCAGGCGTGTGTACGTGCATTGCGGCATGTGTGTGCGTCGCAGCTGTTGTGTTGTGAGGGCGTAGCGTGTATGCGTAGCAGGCGCGTACACGTATGCTGACCGTGCGGGCTATGTTGCGTTGGCAGAGGCAATGGGGAGGGGATTGTGAGGGTCGTAGCGGCCAAGACCTAGCGCCGTTATTATAATGGGCCTAAGGTCTAGTGCACTATAATAACATATTTTACAGAATATTTCTGTTATAGTGTATTGGATTGCGTTCTTCTGTACACTGAAAATCTTTATAAACCTTGTCCTGCCCACATGGGATAATTTTGGAAGGATCTCACAAATGATTAAGTTGATTTGCAGTTACTGTAGAATAGATGGTGTGCACGGTATATGATCGATTCTTTCAGGACACAATCTATACTGTAATTAGATCCTATCTGATAATAATTTCCGTCCTGACAGATATCGTTCATTATCTTTGGGGGAAATAAACAAACACTCTTTTCTGCTGATAAGATATTAGATCAAAAATGTGATTTGTTTAATGGTTAAATAGGATGTGTTAAAATACTACAATATTGATACCATGTATGGGAATCTGGAAATTCCCAAGTATGTAAAGAGAACATTCCTTAATGGACTGCATACTACTGACAAACGTATATGGTATATTTATGTAACAGGTACGTGCTGGAACATTTGTCTCGTATTTGTCGGATCTTAAAGCAGCCAGCCGGCAATGCCTTGCTCGTTGGAGTTGGAGGAAGTGGACGGCAATCATTGACTCGTTTGGCCTCATCTATGGCAAAAATGAACATTTTCCAGCCAGAAATTTCCAAAAGTTATGGGATGAATGAGTGGAGGGAAGATCTAAAGGTAGGGATTTCAACAGAATTGTCCCCAGTTACGTTGCTGAGATTTCAAGAGTTCAGATTGGAGTAAAATAAATGAGTGACACATTATGGTAGATTGGATACAAGACTTAAAGGAAATCACAACTCATCAAAGGGATATTTGCATCTAAAATTAGAAATAATGCCAAGGAAATTACAGAAACACAACAAATCTATTGGAAATGTATTGGAAAAACAAACTGCTAACATGGTTCTAGTAGCCATGCACATGTGAAGGAGCTGAAGAAAGTCAATCATGTATAGCGATGCCTCATTTACTGCCAGAGTGTAACAATTTGAACCAAAGGTCTTTTGTATATGACCAGCATGATATGGATAGATCATACATGAAGATGCAGTGGTGGTGGGTGCTATTTGGACACAGCATGACTCCTAAGTGCTCCTCAGTCTTTAATCAGGGCAAGCTCAGGCCACAAATTGATATAGGTATTTGGTTTAAAGAGGAACTTTAACCAAGGACTGAACTTGATTCCAATAAGTAGCTGATACCACCTTTTCCATGAGAAATCTTTACCTGTTCTTGAATCAAGGGGGTCTGTATGGCTGATATTGTGGTGAAACCCCTCCCACAGTGGGATATTTTGACCATGGTCCTGACAGTTTGTCTTTGAACCTCGTTGCATTGTGGGAAATAATGGCCTTTTCCAACTGCTAATCAAGCAGTATCTCCCTCTGTATGTAGAACTCTCAGCAACAAACATTCCGTACAGATCACCGGGCAGAATTAAAGAGGTCACCACCAGTGATAAATGTCAGAATGTAAATCAGGGAGAGGAAAGATTTTACAATGGGTAAACACTGACTGAATAATCTATAAATGAATATTGTAAAAAATATGCAATTTTTTATTATGTTATTTTCACTACAGGTCCTCTTTAACAGATCAATACTCAAGGCTTTTAAGGGTCTGTTTATAAAATGGCAAAATATTCTACCTTTTTTATAAATATTATCCACACATTTCCCTCAATTTTATTCATAAAGTGTAAAATATAGGTACTCAATAAAGAATATACATTTCTCAGTGGTCCTTAATGGAATTTTAATTAATCAGAACCTATAAGTAGTATAAACCTTTAAGCGTTTCTTTTAGTGAAAGAAGCAGCAGGTTTATGTTAAAGTACCTCCACTGTATATTAAAAGCTGGGGAAGAAGAGATTTGCGGGCACCAGATGAGTTTGCAAAGCACACCACCACTGTATTACATCCCACCAGAGACAAATACTGGCGACCTGACAGACGTTTCACAAGCTATGCTTGCTTCCTCGGAGTATATTAAAAGCTGCTAACTATTTTTTTTAAGTCATACAAATAAATCCAAAGTACGGTATATGGTTTTCATGTATTTCTTTTTTCCTATTATTTGTATTTTACAACCTTTCTCACCACTTTACACTACAATTGGCCCAAACCAATTCACTTTTTCTCCTAAAATTTCTCCTAGGATATAATTTTTTTATCATTTGTTTAAAATAACTTTTACACTCTGCAATTGAAAAAAATACCAAGAAGTACATGAAAATGTACCGTCAAAATTATTTTCTTGCTCGCTTGCTGGTGGCTTTAAGGGCTTTTTATCTATAATGTGAAAATAACATCTAGGAGAAAACTTAGGAGAAAAAGTGAATTGGATTGAGCCCAATATGTTGATGTTGACTCCCAGTTTGATAAATGATAAATATTAGACCCAAAACATCTCTATCAAAGCAAATGCCGCATTGAGCCATTTTACTTCTCCCTTGTGAAATATAATATTGTTATACTATGTTTTGATGGAAGTATTCTGCCCAAAGAAGAATATATAAACCCCCGGATACCATCTGTATTAGGGTTCTTTCACACAAATGGGTACATAAAATACAAATTTAAAACATTCCCTGTGTGTAAAAATGTTTACTTTTAATGCAGAGAGCAGTAAAATGTTGTACTGTTTTGCTAATCAGCAAGTGTAATCAATGCCAGCCACAGGAGAAGCTCCCTGTCTAGTCTCTTCACTCTGCACCCCCTCCTCCTCTGCTGAATAGACACATTGCTGTTGCATTGACTGACTGTTGCATTGACTGTCACTTCAGCAGAGGAGTAGGGGGAGCAAAGTGAGAGCCCTCAAGTGGTTCTTCTATGGTACCTTTGTATGGTTTTGATTCAACCTGAAAATGGGTTCGAAGTTTTTCGGTGGTGTGCATTGAACTACATAGATCAGTAGGGACATTGTTAATTTAGTGGAGAAACACATCCATGGCCATAGTTTGAATAACATTATTCAGGTGAGAGAAAAGTAAAAAAGATAACAGATTAGAAATGTAAACACACTTTAAAGGAATGTCATTGTCATTGCCATTATTTTATATTATTTTGCCATTGTATCCCTTCGTACCAGAATCTACTGAGGAACGTAGGGGTGAAAGGACAGAAGACTGTATTTCTTATTACAGACACACAGATTAAACAGGAGGCCTTTCTGGAAGATGTGGACAGTCTCCTCAACACTGGGGAGGTCCCTAATCTGTTTGCTGTGGATGAAAAGCAAGAAATTGTGGAGGTAATTTGAAGGTAGTGAAACTTAAATGGTGGGTGGGTATCAGTCTGCTGTACAGATGTGTTGCTTACCTAATGGTAGTAGAACATACTGTTGCTACGGAGCAGTAAGGAGGGACTGCACAATGGAGCGGGAGTGGTAAAAAGGAGAACAATGCACTCTGGCTCTCTTGGCAACCCATCATGGAGGGACAGGGGCCACTGAGCACATGCTAGATTCTTGGTAGAGGTGACCCCAATAGCATGTGTATGATACTTTACTCTGACACATCTAAAGGAATAAGTTGAGGTTATCACCATCAGTGGCAGTTCCCAAGGCAGATGTCTGCTGGCTTGTCACAGCATTCCTGTTCTTCAGAGGACATATTCCTTGTTGAAGATATCAGCATCCACAAGTCTTTCCTGCTCATTACCTTTTTCTCAGGGATAGTTATTTTAAAAGGTGCACTCATTTACAGGCACTGTTATACAGATTGTGAGATGCTGTTATCTAGATACCAGATACTGTTATCTGTGTCAGATTTCTCTGGCTCCTCCTCCATCTCTATGTCAAGGGTCATCCTCGGTCTATGCAATGCATAGGTATTTACTGAGGAACATCCTCCTAATTGCTGATAGACTGAGGTGCTGAGATAGTGGTTGAGATTCTGCCATCTACTGCTGGGAACACACAATACTTTTTTTTGCGGCTGATTCTCCGCGCAATCGATTTACCATTCTGTTCTATGCTCGATTCTCTTATCTTCCGGTCATTTTTCTTATCTTTTTCCCATTCACTTCTATGAGAAATCGAGCAGTAAAACAATTGAGCGGAATATCGGACATGACGGAATTTATCAATCGCACGGCATCTATCGAATCTACCACAAAAACAAAACAGCAAACTGGCTTCAGGAAAAATAGGAACCTCCAGGAAAATATATATACAGCAATAAATATTATTCATAACTGTAAAGTAAAAAAAAAAAGAAACAGTTCTGATATCAATTGACGCAGAAAACGCGTTTAATCGTATCTCGCATGAATTCATATTCAATTGCCGGGAAAACTTTGGTATAGGTCCCCTTTTTAACAAGAGAATTAAGAAGCTGTACAACAATTTAAATGCCCAACTGATAATCAACTCATCTGCCTCCAGGGCCTTCCCATTCTCGAATGGGGGACGATAGGGATGCCCTCTTTCACCTGGACTCTTTAACCTGTGTCTTGAGCCCCTACTACTTAGTATTCAAAAGGATGAGAAAATAAAAGGTATAACAGTAGGTACTGAAGATATTAAAACACTGGCCTATGCTGATAAACTCCTGTTGACACTAAGACCCAGTAATGTCCCTATACAGATGCAAACGAATTTTAAGCAGTTTTGGTGCAAGTTCAAATTTTAAGTTCAATATGGAAAAAAGTGTAATCCTCGACCTAGGCTGCTCGATAGAAACAAGAAAAAGGATACAGGAATATAATAACTTTGCCTGGGAAAAAGTAATCAAGTACTTGGGGGTTGAGCTGGGTAGTAGTGCAGATAAACTATACTATCAAAATTATGAAAATCGAATGGAAGAGAGTAAAAAAATACTTAATGGGTGGGAATCGGCCTTATATTAATCTGCTGAGTAGAATAGCGATAATAAAGATGTGTATTTTGCCCAAAATAATATTCCTTATGCAGTGCGTTCCGATTGCCCTCCCAAGCACCTGGTTCAGGGGGTGGAACAGACTCTTCCAGGCTTTTATTTGGGCCAGATCCTCTTGCAGAATTAGCTACAACACAATCGGTAGAGCTAAAGCAAGGGGTGAGATGTCGGCCCCAGATATTTTATCTTACTATAAGTGTATACATCTAACAAGAATTGTGGACTGAAAAATAGAACACTATGAGATCAGGTAAAAACTTATGGACTTTATTTGAAAAAGACGAAGTAAATATGGATATGATATTTGCTTGGCACCCTATGAATGTTCACAAGCTATGGGGTACGTCATCCCCCTTAGTAAAACCCACATTGGGAGTTTTGTATAACCTAATGAAGACATGGCAAACTGGGGGAGGCCTTTCCCTCCTGCCATCTTTACAAGACAATACGGGTTTCCCACCCGCATCCTCAGCATTGTGGTTCTCCAAGAATGGTGTAAATATTGATACCCGTTTAGTACATATTTACAGAAATAAGGCTTTGAGGATTACCAGTATGATGGGGGGACGAGGAGAGTAAACTCCCTGGTGGCTTACCCAAATAAAAAGTTATATGAACAAAAATACCTATGTATACCTATTAGGAGTGATCTAAACTTATTTGAGAAACTTCTCCTACTTAATAATAGACCACCTAAAATAATGTCACTACTATACGACTTCTTAAAAATCACTAACCAATGTGATCTCCCTCCCTACCGTAAAAAAATGGGAAACTATCATAAATACCCCACGAGTGAGAAATGACCGGCAATGTGGTCTGCTATATGGAACAGCCCGGACTCAGACTTACAGTGGATGCAGAATAAAGTGGTATCTAGATGGTATCTAACGCCTGAACGGGCAACTAAATTTAATCCGAGGATGGGGGCCACATGCTCATGCTGGAGATGCGGGTTGACTGGGAGATCAGAAATTCATATGTGGTGGAGCTGCCCGTCTGTCACTCCCCTGTGGAATTAATTTATAGAATTTGGTAAACAAGGGGTACACACCAACTTCAATCTATCCATAATTAATGTGATCTTTGGTATAATAGAAAAGGAGGAGACTGAGGCACTTTTCTGATAGAAGTGGGTACCCTATATATATATAATAAAATAATAGCCAAAAACTGAAAGATCAAATACGAGAAATCTGGGGTAAGTTAACCCTCTGGGCGATACAATTACATCGCCCAGGAGGGGGCACAGCACTTTTTTTTTTATTTTTTAAATCATGTAGCGATCCCTGGGCTCGCTACATGATAGCCACTGCGCAGCAGCATCCTCCCACCCACTCCGATCGCCTTCGGCGATCAGAGTAAGCAGGAAATCCCGTTCAGAACGGGATTTCCTGCTGGGCTTCCCCGGTCGCCATGGCGACGGGGCGGGATGACGTCACCGACATCATGGACATCGGGACGTCAGAGGGAGTCCCGATCCACCCCTCAGTGCTGCCTGGCACTGATTGGCCAGGCTGCGCAAGGGGTCTGGGGGGGGGCTGCGCGGCATGGCGGGTAGCGGTGGATCGGCGGGTAGCGGCGGCGATCGGAGGTTAAACGCAGCTAGCAAAGTGCTAGCTGCGTGTAACAAAAAAAAATTTATGCAAATCGGCCCACCAGGGCCTGAGAAATTCTCCTGCGCGATATACCCCGAGCTCAGCTCGGGATTATCGCCCAGGAGGTTAAAGAGACACTAAAGCGAAAAAAAAATATGATATCATGAATTGGTTGTGTAGTAGGGTTCATTACTAGAACATTGGTAGTAAAAAAAAATATTCTCATATTTTTATTTTCAGTTATTCAGCTTTTTTTTGCATCATTCTCTAATATTTGCAGTTTACACATTACTAAGCATTCTAAAAGTTTTTGCAGAACAGGCAGTGAACTTTTGACCTGTCCTGAACTGTTTTCTGCAAAAGAAAAACACAATACAGTGGAGATAACCTAATCAGAAGTCCGTGCTCTCCACGACTTTCAAAATCGCAGAGCTCAATGGCTATTTGCATAGAGAACAACTGGAGTTTCTTAACTCTTCCTGTATATGTCTCTGCTCCTAATGCTTTATTTCTTAGCTGTACTACACAAGAAACAATTCATTATATCATTTTTTTTTCGCTTCAGTATCTCTTTAAGGAATAATTCCCTCCTTGCAGTCATATTGGCAGGACTATCAAGTACAGGCTAGGGAGGAGGGAGACTGGTGACTAGTCAAACTACAGATGACAGAAGGTGACCTGAGCGGACATAGTATACACATATACACATCTAAAGGATAGAGGGTTTGGAATAGAAGATGACAACCGGAGAACCTATTACAAATTCCTCAATATACCGCATGGTCTTTTGGGCTAGTGGGGATAAGTAATAGGGGATGGGAAAAAGCTGTACAAGGGACCCTTATGGCCACGACAAAGTATAACCTAGCCTACCTGGGGTATGAATGTGGAGTATGGTTGGGCTATGTATGCTGGCTGTATGGGGTTTGAATGGGGATAGGGGTGGTGGAATAATGGGAGGTGCCAGGTGCGGGTTTATCATTTACTAACTTTCAATGGTAGTGTGTTATATCTTTTTCTTTTTTTTTCAAACAATGATTCTAACAGTACCTGATATAAGGCTTATGCCTTAAGACAATCAGGATATAACCCAATGGGGGGGGGGGGGGGGGGGGGGGGGGGAGCTCAGTTTGAAGAAAAAAGAAAAAAAATGTGTGTTCCCAGCATTATAGATGTTTGGGAATAGAGCCATAAACAGATTTCATAATAGTAACCACAGTCATGATTAGCATAACAACTTTCACACATACAGTGGTGTGAAAAACTATTTGCCCCCTTCCCGATTTCTTATTCTTTTGCATGTTTGTCACACTTAAATGTTTCTGCTCATCAAAAACCGTTCACTATTAGTCAAAGATAACATAATTGAACACAAAATGCAGTTTTAAATGATGGTTTTTATTATTTAGTGAGGAAAAAAAACTCCAAATCTACATGGCCCTGTGTGAAAAAGTAATTACCCCCCTTGGTAAAAAATAACTTAACTGTGGTTTATCACACCTGAGTTCAATTTCTGTAGTCACCCCCAGGCCTGATTACTGCCACACCTGTTTCAATCAAGAAATCACTTAATTAGGAGCTATCTGACACAGAGAAGTAGACCAAAAGCACCTCAAAAGCTAGACATCATGCCAAGATCCAAAGAAATTCAGGAACAAATGAGAACAAAAGTACTGTAATTGATATTTATCAGTCTGGTAAAGGTTATAAAGCCATTTCGAAAGCTTTGGGACTCCAGCGAACCACAGTGAGAGTCATTATCCACAAATGGCAAAAACATGGAACAGTGATGAACCTTCCCAGGAGTGGCCGGCCGACCAAAATTACCCCAAGAGTGCAGAGAAAACTCATCTGAGAGGCCACAAAATACCCCAGGACACCATCCAAAGAACTGCAGGCCTCACTTGCCTCAATTAAGGTCAGTGTTCACGACTCCATCATAAGAAAGAGACTGGGCAAAAACGGCCTGCATGGCAGATATCCAAGGCGCAAACCACTTTTAAGCAAAAAGAACATTAAGGCTCGTCTCAATTTTTCTAAAAAACATCTCAATGATTGCCAAGACTTTTGGGAAAATACCTTGTGGACCGACGAGACAAAAGTTGAACTTTTTGGAAGTTGCGTGTCCCGTTACATCTGGCGTAGAAGTAACACAGCATTTTAGTAAAAGAACATCATACCAACAGTAAAATATGGTGGTGGTAGTGTGATGGTCTGGGGTTGTTTTGCTGCTTCAGGACCTGGAAGGCTTGCTGTGATAGATGGAACCATGAATTCTACTGTCTACCAAAAAATCCTGAAGGAGAATGTCTGGCCATCTGTTCGTCAACTCAAGCTAAAGCGATCATGGGTGCTGCAGCAGGATAATTACCCAAAACACACCAGCAAATCCACCTCTGAATGGCTGAAGAAAAACAAAATAAAGACTTTGGAGTGGCCTAGTCAAAGTCCTGACCTGAATCCTATTGAGATGTTGTGGCATGACCTTAAAAAGGTGGTTCATGCTAGAAAACTCCTTAAATAAAGCTGAATTACAACAATTCTGCAAAGATGAGTGGGCCAAAATCCCTCCAGAGCGCTGTAAAAGACTCGTTGCAAGTTATCGCAAACGCTTGATTGCCGTTATTGCTGCTAAGGGTGGCCCAACCAGTTATTAGGTTCAGGGGGCAATTTCTTTTTCACACAGGCCCATGTAGGTTTTGAGGTTTTTTTTCTCACTAAACAATAAAAACCATCATTTAAAACTGCATTTTGTGTTCAATTATGTTATCTTTGACTAATAGTTAACGTTTTTTGATGAGCAGAAACATTTAAGTGTGACAAACATGCAAAAGAATAAGAAATCAGGAAGGGGGCAAATAGTTTTTCACACCACTGTACATAACAGCTTTAGAGTTTATTATTCCTTTTGAATTGTAAATATTTTTGCGCAAATGCGATTTAAAATGTGATAATTAACGTGAAATTGAAAAGACAACCAAATTACACAAATGAGGGCAAACCATTATACCTGGTCACATTTTTTTGTGTAATACTCTAGTATTAGTCGTTTATTTGAAAAATAAATTTGAGACAGGTTTTCAGTCAATGTAAAACACAATTTTGCCTTCTTAAAACAGAAGGTATTTGCGATAATTCAGGTTGGAAACTTAAATCCAACCTGAGTAATCACAAATACCTTCTGTTTTGAGAAGGAAGAATTCTGTTTTACTTAGAATTTTTAGTAAGAGGGCTTTTTGGTCCTGTTTAGCCCCTTACACGCACTTAGGAGTTATGGTTCACCATGAGCTTGGTGGGCAATTTGTTTTCAGTCAATGGGATTATAATAAGGTGAGAGTGTGGGTGTCCCTGATTTATTTAAAGAAAACCAATTGCCCAGCAAGCTCACGGTGAACCTGAACTCTTGTGTGTACGTGGCTAAAAAGGACCAACCCCCCCTCCCCCCCCCCACACACATACACTAGTATATATATAAAACAGAATTTTGCCGTCTTAAATTGGTATTCGCGATGGAGTGAGCATATAAAGTGTTTCAAATGCATCACTGCTGAGTATGCAGATCGTCCGTTTGTTGTCCCTGAAAGCTAAACACACCTCCAGAACTGCTGGAAAGCAATGATGTGCTAGATTGGCATAGCTCTGACAAATCATTGCATTCAAGTGGTTCTGGAGGTGTGTTTAGCTTTCATGGACAACAAAGGGATGGTTTGCAAATTCAGCCGTGATGCATTGTGGGACACCTTATATGCCCACTCCAACCTGAATAGTCACAAATAATTGCAAATACCTTCTGTTTTAAGAAGGCAAAATTCTGTTTTATTTTAAGAAAATGACTCTTCACAATCCAAGTCTTATTTTTACAATATAGATTTGTGCAAGTGTGAACCTATACTTTGATTCATCTTTACAATATAGATTTGTGCAAGTATGTACATATACTCTGATTAATACTGATAATCTTCTTGCATTGTAGGGCGTTCGACCTGCAGCCCAGGCTGGGAATAAAAATGTTGAGCTCAGCCCCCTGGCTTTATTTGCTTTCTTTGTAAACCGTTGCAAGGAAAATCTACACATCGTGGTCGCATTCAGTCCCATTGGAGATGCATTTCGCAACCGTCTGCGACAATTTCCATCTCTTATCAACTGCTGCACCATTGATTGGTTCCAGGTGTGTGGTGAGATTGACCAAATTCTCTATACATTGATCTAAATATATCATACCTTTGTCTCTCTCTCTCTTTTACACATACTCCATGAAACTCTGTTTATAGTTTCAGTATCTTTCTATATGTTTATCTATCTGTAATTTCGCTATATGTTGCACATGGGATAATATTCAATTTTACTCCATTGTAAAAAAACAGAAGTAGGTGGCCACACATCAGGGGAGGGCTGGGACCTTTTGGCCTGGGGGAAAATACAACCTTGAGGCCCTTTCATGGCAGCCTCCGACCAAATGTATATCTTTCTTGAGACCAAATGTATAAAAAATTCCCATAGCGTTACACTGCATTGAACAGTGCAACGATTTAGTTAGATCCATCTACCATAGAGTCCTTTGTGGAATCTTTTTAAAATGAATGTGCTGTTTGTGGTATCAATCGATTTTTTTTTTTTACATTTTTTTTATATTTTATTTCAAAAATTCCAACGTTTTCTCATATTGATTATTTTTTTAAATCAACTCCAACCCAAGAATAATGTATTCTTTTGGAACAATTCAGTGGATGCAATACACTGCATTAAGCAGAATTAGGTGCTTAATCTGCATGATGAAAAGAGCAGCATGCAAAACATTACATGCAATGCATTACTCTCTACTCATCATGTGGTAAGACTTTACGCACGTAATTCAGCTTAACACAGTTCATTTGGTAGTAGATGAAGCCGGCACCATCAGATTAAAGTAATACTCTTTTATTGATATAATGACATTCCAGCAAAGTGAGCAACGTTTCAAGTGCTTTCGCCTCTTTATCAAGCTGTAGCTGTATGTCAAGTCAATCACATGTAACACAATCAATTACACGTTTATATAGTACACATGGTAATGAGTGACCAATAGCATTCAAGCATCTATTTCTCCAATCATAATAGTCCTATCATGGCAGACCTGATGGGGAACTTACTTAACACTCCAGTTATTAGATCATTCAAAGTGAGGTCCCTCCTATCCCCACACATCTATCTTGGCTACGAGCAACGGTCCCAGGCGTCCACGTAGCGCCACCTAAATACCTCACATCTATGCATCAGTTCTTCAACAAATGTTAAAAGATGCGTTTTACATGCAGGTCAAGGGCACAGCCATGGGGTTGAATGTGGCCCTGTCCTACGCAAATATCTTCATGGGTGTATATGAAGAAATGTATTTATACACGAGTGAATTATTTCAGAAACATGCCATTCAATGGTATAGATATATAGATGATGTGTTTTGCGTGTTGGCAGGGCCACATTCAACCCTTTTAACATTTGTTGAAGAACTGATGAATAGATGTAGAGACATCAAATTGACGGTACATTGTTCGACCGACCAGGTGAATTTTCTTGACACAATGTTGACTAGACAGGATGACAGACTGGTCACTGACCTCTATGTTAAGCCCACGGATGTGAACTCCCTTCTCCATTACGGGAGTTTTCATCCGGGGGCCACAAGGAGGTCTGTTCCAGCCAGTCAGTTTCAGAGAATAAGACATATTGTGGAGAATGAGGGTGTGCGGGACAAAAGGATGGAGGCGATGCAAACTAAATTCTTATCAAGGGGCTATCCTTTAGAGTTAGTACAAAAGGCCAGGGACAGGGCGGTGACACCAGGGCTGAGCTCTCGGATTCCGAATTTCGAGTTTGCCATTGGAATTTGGCAGTTCCAAGTAAGCAGTCGAAACTCGAAAATTCGGCAATTCCGAGTACCGAATTCATGTTTACATTGATGTCAATAGTGCTAAATTCCATGGTTAATTGTGAAGCCCCTGTACATGCTATCATCACCAAATTTGGCATGTATATTAACCACTTCAGCCCACAGGGTTGAATTTTTTTTGCATCTGAGCAACTTTCACCTCCCATTCATTTGCTAATAACTTTATCACTACTCGGCACAATGAATGGATCTATATCTTGTTTTTTTCACCACCAATTAGGCTTTCTGTGGGTGATACATTTTGCTGAGAATTAATTTATTGTAAATCCATTTTAAAGGGGCACTACAGCGAAAAACGGTGAAATTTAAAACAGGTGCAAACATATACAAATGAGAAGTACATTTTTTCCAGAGTAAAATGAGCCATAAATTACTTTTCTCCTATGTTGCTGTCACTTTCAGTAGGTAGTAGAAATCTGACAGAAGTGACAGGTCTTGGACTAGTCCATCTCTTTATAGGGGATTCTCAGGGATATATTTATTTTCAAAAGCACTTAGTGAATGGCAGTTGCTCTGTCCAACTGCCAAAAAACTGTGTAGGGTGCAGGGAAGCTGGCCAGCATCATTGTTTAAATCCTTTTTAGGGAATATCTTTATAAAGAATAAAAGCCTTGCTGAGAATCCCCTATGAAGAGATGGACTAGTCCAAAACCTGTTACTTCTGTCAGATTTCTACTACCTACTGTAAGTGACAGCAACATAGGAGAAAATTAATTTATGGCTCATTTTACGCTGGAAAAAAATGTACTTATTATTTGTATATGTTTGCACATATTTTACATTTTACAATTTTTCGCTGTAGTGCCCCTTTAACAGGAATATTAAGAAAGAAATGGAAAAAAATCATTATTCCTCAGCTTTTGGCCATTATAGTTTGAAATTAATACATGCTACCATAATTAAAACCTATGTACTTTATTTACCAATTTGTCCCGCTTATTACACCATTTAAATTATGTCCCTATCACAATGTATGGCGCCGATATTCAATTTGCAAATAAAGGTGCATTTTTTCAATTTGCATCCATCACTATTTAGAAGCCCATAATTTAATAAATCATATTGATATACTTCTTTGACATGCATATTTAAAAAGTTCAGACCCTTAGGTAACTATTTATGGTTTTTTTTTTTTTATTGTTGTAATTTTGTTTTTTTTTTAATTTAAACTTGTATGTGGGTATTTTTTGGTGTGGGAGGTAAACGGTTTTTTTAATGTATTAAAATGTATTTATTTAACACAAAGTGTGTTTGTGGTGTAATTTGCTATTTGGCCACAAGATGGCCAAAGTCAAAAAGTCCTGGGAGCGATCAATCTTGCTCCCAGGCAGAAGAAAGGAGACCAGAGCTCAGAAAAGCCGCAGCGTCTGAAGAGACGCTGTCGGCTTTTCTCCGGGGGGGGGGGGGGGGGGGGTCCGATCAGCGAAAGGGATTTATAATCCCTTTCACTGATCGGTGGGCTAACGGCCAGCAGCGGGGGGCCCACGGGAGTGCGCGCAGCCTAACTGGACGAAAATTTTCGTCCAGTTAGGCTGAAGTGGTTAAGCAGATGAGTAGGAACATGGTAAAAAAAATTGTGAAAAGACCTTATCGTTTTTGAAATAAACAATTTTAAAGTTTCATAGGAAAAATGGTTTTTAAACTGTGTAAAATGACACTGCTGCAGTACAGGTTACTGCATTCCGAGTTCTGTATACATATTGTATACATTTCATGAAAACAGACAGCGTGGGGTCCTCCCTCCCAAGCCTCCTTAACCCCTTGTCCCCCATGCAAGCTGGGATAGCCAGAATGCGGAGTCCCGGCCACGTGGGGCTTCGCACCCTGAGCTATACCAACCCGCATGGTCCATGGTATGGGGGGGGGCTCTGGAGGAGAGGGGCGGCCAACCTCCCCCTCTCCCCCAGAGCCCTTGTCCAATCCATGGATAAGGGGCTCTTCCCCACCTCCGGTGCCCCAGGAGGAAGTGGGGGCTGCCGACGTCCTGGGGGGTTCATGGTGCCATCCGGGGGTCCCCTTTAACAAGCAGACTCCGGAAGCCGCCCCCTCCCCAGGAGAAAGGAGTATAGGGGTACACGGTACCCCTTACCAATTTCAGCAGAGAGTTAAAAAAAGAAATAAAAACATGACAACGAAAAAAGTCCTTTATTGCTCTGGATTAACCAGGGATACTTACCTTGCAATAATCCCATGCCAGTATCCTCAGGAGTGGCCCCACGCCAGTATCCTCAGGAGTGGTCCCACGCACCCGCCCAACTCCCGGGGCTGAATGGCTATAGACAGCCTCTGAAATCTGTATTGCATAAGCTAGAAACACGAAAATTGTTTGCTAAAACAAGAATTTTCGGCAAACAGTGTCATAAACAAAATGGCTGCTGGGGAATCCCCGTTCCCCGGAGGCCACCTCAGTGTCAGATTGAGCGTTATTTCACATAAATAGGTGGGTCCAGGGGACCAGGGCACCTCCTGCTCTGGTCACCTGGACCCACCATCTATGTGAAAAAGGGCTGGTTTCGCCACTCTAGTGTGGCCTCCAGCGTTCCAGGATTTCCCAGTGCCCATTTTGATCGCATCACTGTTTGCCGAAATTTCTTGTTTCAAAGGCAACATTTCCGTGTTCATAGCCTCTGCTATACTGATGCAGAGGCTGACTGTGACCATTCAGTGGCGGGAGTTCGTCGGTGTGGGAGGGTGGTGAGATGTCCTAAGAGGATACTGGCGTGGGACCACTCCTGAGGATAATGGCGTGGGATTTTCGCAAGGTAAGTATCCCTAGTTAATTTAGAGCAATAAAGGACTTTTTTCGTTGTGTTTTTATTTCTTTTTTTAACTCTGCTGAAATGGGTAAGGGGTTGTTAAAGGGGAACCCCCCAGGACGTCAGCAGCCCCCACCTCCTCCTGGGGCACTGGAGGTGGGGAAGAGCCCCTTGTCCATGGATTGGACAAGGGCTCTGGAGGAGAGGGGGAGGTTGATCGCCCCTCTCCTCCAGAGCCCCCCCATACCATGGACCATGCGGGCTGGTATAGCTCAGGGTGCGAAGCCCCACGTGGCCGGGACTCCGCATTCTGGCTATCCCAGCCTGCATGGGAGACAAGGAGTTAAGGAGGCTTGGGGGGGGGGGACCCCAAGCTGTCTGTTTTCATGAAATGTATACAATATGTATACAGAACTCGGAATGCAGTAACCTGTACTGCAGCAGTGTCATTTTACACAGTTTAAAAACCATTTTTCCTATGAAACTTTGTAATCGATTTGCTCAAAAACTATAAGGTGTTTTTTTACCATGTTCCTACTCATCTGCTAAATATCCGGTTCAGCGCCGCAGTGCCGAAAATCTCATGCATCCGAGCAACGTTCACCTCCCATTCATTCGCCTATAACTTTATTGCTACTTATCACAATGAATTGATCTATCTTGTTTTTTCCGCCACTAATTAGGCTTTCTTTGGGTACTACATTTTGCTAAGAATTATTTTTTTCTAAATCCATTTTAACAGGAAAATTAAGAAAGAAATGAAAATAATTCATTATTTCTCAGTTTTTGGCCATTATAGTTTGAAATTAATATACGCTACCGTAATTAAAACCCATGTATTTTATTTGCCCATCTGTCCCGTTAATTACACCATTTAAACGATGTCCCTATCACAATTTATGGTGCCGATATTTCATTTAGAAATAAAGGTGCATTTTTTCAATTTGCGTCCATCACTATTTATAAGCTTATAATTTTAAATAATATAATAACATACTCTCTTGACATGTATATTTAAAAAGTTTAGACCCTTGGGTAACTATTTATGTTGTTTTTTTTTTTTTAATTGTATTTTTTTTTATTATTTTTTTTAAATAAAAAATGTATGTGGGTAATTTTTGGTGTGGGAGTGAAACTGCTTATTTTACATGTAAAATAAGCAAATTCTTTAATTAAAAATGTATGTGGGTGCAGTTTACTACAGTGAGAAAAGTCCTGGATGTGAACGATCTCGCATCCAGGAACCAAAATTCAGAGGAGTTGTTTCCTGGGGGCAGAAATACCACGCTCTCTGGAGAGAAAGCGTCGGTATTTCTGCGGGGAAGTTAGATCGGTGAATGGGAATTATATTCCCATTCACTGATCGGGGGGCTAGCGGCGGGCGGCGGGTGCGCGCGCAGGCGCGCGCCCGATCGCGCGCACCACGCATTGAAAGCAGCAGTGCCTTTCTGGACGAGAAAGCTCGTCCAGAAAGGCCGAACTGGATATACATGCCAAATTTGGTGATGATAGCATGTACAGGGGCTTTACAATTAACCGCAGAATTTGGCACTATTGACTTCAATAGAAATGCACTCGGAACACGAAAATTCGGAACACGAAATTCGGTTTTCGCATGCGGTACACGAAATTTCGGCGAAATCGGAATTCAGCTTTTCCGATCAGCCCTAGGTGACACAGACTAGTGGACAAAGAAGTAGACAATCCACATATAACCGGATACCGTTCGTGACTAAATACAACACACAGAGCCAGAACATCTCTAAGATAATCAAATGCCATTGGCATCTACTCTCGGAGAGTTTTCCTGAGGTAGAGCACTTTTAAAAAAACCCGTTGATATCTCTCCCACCATTCGAGATCGATTAGTACATGCTGACATTAAGACTGATGATAGGCCTGGTAAGAGAACAAAAAGATTAGGTACATATGCATGCCCTTCCGCCCAGGAAGTCCGCGTCTGCCATACGTCTAGCGATGATGGGCAGATTGGACCAAAAGACAAATCTCTCTCTGATCAAATCTGATTAGAAAAATATCTGACCCATACAACGCAGGCCAATTCCCAATCAAGTTCATAATGAAATCTCTTGAGAATCATCTGAGTTTGCCGCATCCGCCCGCCTCACCACACCCCCCTCCCCCCATGACGTGTGAGGCACGAATGGAAGAGGAAGAACTGAAAGACGGATGGGCACCGCGCAGTGGGCGACACAGGACAGGTAATGTATAAATCCACACACAGGGTGGACATTTATACACTAGAGGGCAGCGTTAGAGTTTTTCGTCGCTCATCCCAATATCGTTCACCGTTACCGCCTTGCACCTGATCGACCACGACGGCCGACATCTTGCAGCATGCCCAATCATACATGCGACCCATTTCAGGACGGAATTGGTCGCATCATCAATCGGGCATGCTCAGCCGATCGCCTGCCAAGTCAAGAGATGTATGCTGCAGACCAACTGCAACCAGCTGATAACCCAATCTTCATTGAGTAGCTATAGTCGGTTTAGAACAAAATTGCCCCTTTCAAAATATTTATATAAATTGTTGCTTTACAGCCTGATATGACACACTGCTTTAATTACAGAGGAACATTTGTCTTGCTCTCCTTTTTTTTAGCCATGGCCAGAAGATGCCCTGGAGCGGGTGGCTGTGAAGTTTTTGGAGACTTTAGAAATGACCGATACCGAGCGTCAAGAAGTGGTTCCAATCTGCAAATACTTCCACACATCCGCCATAGCACTATCAGACAAGTAAATACATGCTATCTAATCGTCCACACAGTTTTTATAACATGCAGACATTTATTAGAAACAGGTTACATTTTTTAGAAGCCTTCAAGTGGAACATTGTATTGGAAAACGTCTAAATGATTCTGAACTTCTGTGCCTCTTTTATGGGGATTTCCTTTCTGTCTCAAAAATACAGTTTAAAGTTGAGTGAATTCCAATATTTTATCATGGCGATGCAAATAACCTAAATCTTGCAGTGGATTTTCTATTAATGACATATTTCTTCTGTCCTGCTACAAAGGGTGGGGGAAGATTTTGCACAGGCCACTGTTAAATCCTTGCAGAGACCACAATTCATAGGATTGGGAACTTTGTTCCATGGCTGCTGTCACTGGCATCATATTAGTTCTTCTCTGCACAGTCCTGTACAAACAATTAAAGTTATGGCTGGAATTATAAAATAAAAATTCCACATGTGTTCACCGAAATAAATTGACCTCACAATGTCTGCCCATTTAAGGAGCCCATGGGTCTATTGTTCCATTCTGCATCAGAAGGACTCAGAGATAAACTACAGGCCTTATAGGGCTAAGCTCCACGTCTAGCTCTGTCCAATCGCAGGTTGTCTGTGACCACTTTTTTACACTAGTGGTTAACCAGTTCACCCCCAAGTGTTTTTACTCTAACGAACCAGAGCAATTTTCACTTGTCAGTGCTCCTCCCTTTTATTCCCTAATAACTTTATTACTACTTATCACAAGAAAATGATGTATACCTCGTTTTTTTCACCACCAATTAGGCTTTCTGTGGGTAGTACATTTTGCTAAGAATTTTATTATTCTAAATGCGTTTTAATGGAAAAAAAAACAAAAAAATGAAAAAAAATCATTTCTCAGTTTTCAGCCATTATAGTTTTAAAATTAAACATTCTCCTGTGGATAAAACAAACACATTTTATTTGCCCAGTTGTCCCGTTTATTAAACCGTTTAAATTATGTCCCTATCACAATGTATGGCGACAATATATTATTTTGAAATATAGGTGTTATTTTTCTGGGTTTTTTTGCCCCTATATAATAAATTAAAATCATTTTCCCCCATAAAATATAGATTAAAAAGCTGAGTCCCTAAGGCAACTATTTATTTATTTATTTTAAGCTGATTTTTTTTTACAAGTGTTTTTTTTGGGGGGAGGGTTGTAAGTGTAATTTTATTAATTTTATTAATAGTGTGTATGTACTTGCATATGTATGTGCTTTGTATGTGTAATATACTTTTTGGCCACAAGAACACTCTCCCATATAGGAAATGATCACTTTTTTTTTTTTTTTTTTTTTTTTTTTTTACTCTTTATTAAACTTTAACAGTTTCCTGTTTTATGAATGGACGCGGCCGCTGTTCGCGGTCGCGTCCATTCACTCCAGGCAGTGCGATTGGGTAGAGGACCTCTCGGTCCTCTTCCCCAATCACCCAGCACGGGAACCTGACGGAAACGTCGGCGGTAGCGGCGCGCACACGTGCGGAGCGGCGGCGGGAACGCGCAACGTATTAAAACGTCATGTTGCCATTAACAGGCAAAAGCATGACTTTTTAATACGCTAGGTTGCCGGTAAATGGTTAAAATGGTTAAAGTGAACCTAAACTCTTGCACAGGAGACAAGAAAACAGAGAAATTCACAGTGTCGATCCCGTGTGTGATCATAGAGAACAGTCTAATTCTCCCTTCTCAGCAAGTAATTTGAGCTGTTAGCTTTCTGCCAACTCAACCAAATTCTGAGCTAATATGTAAACGAAGGAGCTTAACCCTTTCTGTGCTTTAAGGATACCAGGAAGTAACCACTCTGCAGAATCGCATTAGGAGTTCTATAAGCTGTAACAAGTAACTTTGAGGCCAGTTTCACACTGCCTACCAGTGTGATTTCTGCATTAATCCCCCCTTCAAGCTGTCAGCAAAACAGGAAGTGAACCTCTCTAGCGCTCACTTCCTGTGGCAGAAATATGAAGTGCACAGAAGTGTATTAAAAAAATATGCTAATGCATATGTGCATCGCAACGCAAACTTGGTTTAAAAAAAAAAACCTGTGTTACCATAAACTTACATGACTTCCGGTCCGTAGCACACCCCCACACAACTTGCCCAACAACGCACAGATGCTCTTGCAGCAGATGCGCCGCTTCCGGGCGCATCGCATTGCATCTGGTATAGAGATGGCTCGAACCTCCGATTTTTGGTTTGCGAACATCGAACGCGAACTTACGCAAAAGTTTGATTCGCGCGAACTTTTGCGAACCGCAATAGACTTCAATGGGGAGGCGAACTTTGAAAACGAAAAACATTTATGCTGGCCACAAAAGTGATGGAAAAGATGTTTCAAGGAGTCTAACACCTGGAGGGGGGCATGGATGAGTGGGATAGACGCCAAAAGTCCCAGGGAAAAATCTGGATTTGACCCAAAGCAGCGTTTTAAGGGCAGAAATCAGACTGCATGCTAAATTGGAGGCCTAAAGTGCTTTAAAACATCTTGCATGTGTATACATCAATCAGGGAGTGTAATCAAAGTACTGCTTCACACTGACACACCAAACTCACTGTGTAACGCACCGCAAACAGCTGTTTGTGTAGTGACGGCCGTGCTGGACTGGTGCGCACCATGGCGAGAGTGCAGGCCGTGGCGGTTTTCAAGCCCATATGGTCGCCGGGCTGTGGTAGCTTAATGATAGAAGAATAGCGACTGTCCAGCTGATCAAATTTGGTCTGTCCACAATGAAGCAATGACCTTATTATCTTGGGTGTGCCCCCCCGAGACACTCATATAGCCGGCGGTCATTGCTTCATTGTGATACGCAAGCCCCTTCACCGCAGCAAGGTGACGATCACAAAGGGGAATTGACACATGTACATGCCTTTTGTTTTGTTGTTGCAGCTGCAGTGCAGCCAGAAAAATTAGGCAAGCATGTACACGCACCAGAAAAATTATTATAGTGGCCGCTGCTAGCAGCGGCCCTAAAAATTCAGGAATCCGCCTGGTGTCCTGGACCCTGTTGGTGGTGGCAGAGAAGGCAGTCAAGCGGCCTTCAGGCAGAGATGCTGTGTGGGGAGCGACTTAGTCTTGGGGCAGGCAGTCACACGGCGCGCAGGCAGAGATGCTGTGTGTGGGGACTGACTTAGTCTTCGGTCAGGCCTGACCGTGCTTTGCAGACCACGTGGTCAGATGGACCCTTGACTCAACGCTGTGTGCCAGAGATGATACCACTTGCCTTTCAACATCACGGTACAGTTTGGGTATCGCCTTATTTGAGAAATAATTGCAGCTTGGTATCTTCCACTGTGGTGTGTGGCTTTGCTTTTCTGTGCTGCTTTTCCTCAGGTGGTCATCCCATTGCAGTTTGTGCTTTGTCATCATGTGCCTTCGTAAGGAAGTTGTCCCTACACGGGTCTTGGTCTTTCCATGGCTCTATTTTTGGTGGCAGAGAGTATAGATGGCATTGCTCTCATCTGAGGCAGACACACAAAAAAATGTCCACACCACTGAGCCCTGCGGTGATGGCACTTTGGTGGTGGCGGCTGACTGAGTTAAGTGGGGTGCCAGAATCAGAGCAGGAGGAGGAAGATATGTCACGCTTCCGTGCGGAAGCTGAGGAAGATGAGGTGTTATGTGTTATATAGTCAACTACATCCTGACAATCTTGGGGGTTGATGGCACGCGCCTTCTGAACACTGTACTTTGGTCCAGGGCCGCACGATATCACGACAGCATGACCTCGAACAGACCTGCCGGGTGGCCTGCCTCTGGCTCTGCCTGTTTTGCCCATATTGGGGGGGATGAAGTGAAACGTATGCACTGACTTAACTAATACAATGTGCAGTCACACAGGTGCAGTGAACAGGTATGCAGTGAGTCACTGGTATCAATACAATGAACAGTTGTCACACACACACACACACACACACACACACACACACACACACACACACACACACACACACACACACACACACACACACACACACACACACACACACACACACACAGGTAATGTGAACAGATGCAGTGCACTGTGAACAACAGGTAGGTATATGCAGTGATGGGTATTACAAATGGGCAGCCGCCTGGGTATCGTGAACAGGTACAGTGACTGGGGGTATTAAATATCACACTGCGTGCACTCACGTAGGTAGGTGGGTGCACTGAATAGGTAGGTATATGCAGTGACGGGTATTACAAATGTGCAGCTGCCTGTCACACACACAGGTAGTAGTCACTGAATGTGCTGGGCCTGGCAGTGGCACAGTAGGAAACAGTAGGAATTACCAAGGAGCCAAGGTCCAGCAGCTAAAACTGACTGACAGGGCTGTATATGCAACACAAGTGTCTGTGGGACACACACACAAAAATAGATCACAAGAACAACATTAGCTCTCGAAAGAGCTGTTGAGGATGAGGGGTGCTTTTTAGCAATAAGGATCAGCAAAAAAGAGCAACCTAACAAGCCAAACTAAGCTTTCCTTAATGTCTCTGCAGCAAGCTCTCCCTTCTCTAATTACTGCAGCCGCACGAGTGAGTGAAAAGGCTGACACTGCCTGCCTTTTATAAGGAGGGCGGGGGGGGGGGGGAGGAGGGCTCCAGGAGGGAGTGTAGCATGATTGGCTACCCTGTGCCTGCTGACTGTGATGTATAGGGTCAAAGTTGACCCTAATGATGTAGTATAGGAGGCGGGTGGAACCGCCATAAAGTTCACGTTCGATCGCAAATGAGAACCACCGAAAGTTCGGCGGGAACCGTTCGCAGTCAAACAGTTCCGCCCATCTCTAATCTGGTATGAAAGGCTCAATAGACTTTCATTGCCCTAGCATTACCCTGTGATAAAAAAAAGATAACGCACCACAATGAAAACGTCCCAGTGTGAAAGGGGCCTAAAGGTTTTTATGCTGTTGCTTATCTTTTAATGCAGAGAGGAAGTTCTGAGTTTAGGTCCACTTTAAATAGTGAAAATGAATGATACTGGGTTGAAGCCTTCTGGTATAATTTTCAAACAGGGATTTATTGGTTTCCCAGCTGCATGGAAGACAATCTGAGTTTTTTGTTGGTGCTGCAAGTGGTAATATGGTTTTCTACTCAGGTTTTGTGATGTGAAAGACTTTAGTAACAAATGTTATAATGTAATTACTGTAAGGCCAGACAGGAAAAGGATCACTAGAAATGTATTCCCATTCTAAAGGTTCTGGTTTCAGAAAGTGTAATTTCTTCACTAGCTTTTTGTTTCCACATCTATTTTCGGTGTAGTGATAAAGGGTTTTTGAAGGACACAATGCATGCAGTTCATAGGAAACCCCAAGTAACTACTGCATGCAGAAAGATTCACATGCACACTGATAAACATTACATAGAGGTGGACTTTACCATGGAAAACAATGATACAAAACACCATGGAGCTGGTGCAGGGAGGCCCTATGGGGACAGACAGCAGGAAGGCCGGCCTCCCTTCTGTCCATTCCCATATGACATCTTGTAGCTCTGATGAAGTGGTATGTTTTGGTTGGACCTTCTCTACCATCTGAATAAAAGCTGGTTTACACCTTTCTTCTGGGCCCTACACCATGTCTCTCTATATTGTGTATCTATTACAACTTCTACCTCAATATAGAATATAGATACCGTATATGTCAATATGTTTCTGAAAGCATTTGGAATATTTTGTCAATGATTACAGGTTTTTGAGAGAACTTGGTAGACATAACTATGTGACTCCTACCTCCTACTTGGAGCTGATCGCTGCCTTCCGACAGCTGCTCTCTCAGAAGAGAGACACAGTGATGAAAGCGAAGAAGAGATACACAAACGGCTTAGATAAGTTGGCTTTTGCTGAATCCCAGGTGAGAATGGCATGGTGCCCATTACACATTACTTTTATGTACATTACATTACATAACATAGTTACATAGTTGGGTTGAAAAAAGTTCAACCAGAAGAAAATAAAAATCACACCATTTTTAACCCGCACATATCCCAGTCGATCCAGGGAAAGGCAAAAAACCTTACAAGGCACAGGCCAATTAGCCTTTAAATGGAAAAATTCCTTCCCAACTCAGTCAGAGAAGTCAGTCAGATAAATTCCTGGATCAATTCTCCCGGGAATTACCTCATAATTATATCTGTGGCTGCCCTTCAATGAAAGGAAAGCATCCAAGCCCTCTTTAAATGCAGATATAGAGTTTGCCATAGCTACTTCTTGAGGTAAGATAATCCAGATTTTACCACTCTGTGAAGGATCCCTTTCTAAATAGATGGCAAAAACTTTTTTCCTCTATACGCAGATCATGTCCCCTTGTCCCTTGTACAACTCTCAGGACAAAAAGGTTCATCTGACAAGCTTTTGTATTGCCTTCTGATGTACTGTATTTATACATGTTAATCAGGTCACCTCTCTGTCACCTTTTTTCCAAGCTAAATAAACCCACTTGTCCAAACCTTTCTTGGTAAGTGAGATCTTCCATCTCTGATTGATTTAGTTGCCCGTCTTTGTACCGGTTTGAGAAGGTCAATGTCCTTTCTAATGTCCTTTCTGTAGTGTGGTGCCCAGAATTGAATCCCATACTCCAGATGTGGAATACAAGTAATTTATACAGAGGGAGTAGTATACTAGCATCTTAAAGTGGACCCAAATTAAAAATACAAGATTTTAGAAATAAAATCTATTTTCTAAATTATAATAATAAATAGCAGCCTTTTTTCAGCTGCATGATGACAAATATAAAATATTTTACATTTATTGGGGGAACCCCTCCCTTCCTTGCATATTGCCGGGATAGAATCTGGCAAACTGGTGGAGTAGAAGGTGTTTGGCAAAGGAGGAATTGCTAATGGCTGCCACCTGTATAACCCTACTTATGAAAAGAGAAGGGTGAAAAGCATGCACTGAAATGCTCATAGGCTTGAAGGAGTGTTTATTTAGCTTTGTATGTGTCAGAGTGGTGCAACTAAATATTTTGAATTAAAAAAATGTTCGGTTTGGGTCCGCTTTAAGATATTGTTTCCCGGCATTAGCTACCACTGCTTGGCATTGTATACAATTACTTAACTTACATTTACATTTATGTACATTACATTACTTTTTATGGTATGTTACTGGCATACTGTAGTTATTATATGTGTTATTTTGAGATTGTAACCCTTCATTTAAACAAATCATGTAATAACAAAACTGGAAGGCATACTAGCTTATGTTTATTTATCATATTAAATAGCTGATGTGATGCTTGTGCTTTTCGATTTCTTGTAAATATTTCTATAGTAATAAGGTATACTGTGCTATTACATGAACCGAACCTTGCATTATTACTTTGTCTTGCATTATTTACTTTTGTTAGAATTTTACACATTTTTAGTTCTCATAAAAAATAGGTTTTTTTTGGGGAGAACAACTAAAACTTCTTCAGGTAGGTTACTGGATTTCAAAGCACTGACTCTAACGTTGCAAATTAGGCTGCTTTTACACTTGTGTGGTGAGCCCATAGCAGTCTGCCATGGGATCACCACACTGCATGAATCAGTATTTTAAATGACCCTGCGACAGAGTGCGCTGACAGGGTCATATGCATAGGCCCGCCCTTGTTCAGTGATGTACTACCTGCTGCACAGGAAGTACATCACTGTTATTCCTGCCAGTCCACGAATGCCCACTCCGTCGCACCACGCTCCATCATTTACACTTACTGCGTCGCCATAGACTAGCATTACGGTATAATCCGTGTGGTAGGCATGGATCATGCTGTAACGCACTGTTTAATTTTTGTCAGAATTGCGGCGAACTGACTTATTCTGTCGCACCGCATTGTAATAAGTTTGAAAGTCTTCATAGACTTTCATTGACTTAGTGGCCTCTTGCTGTAAATTTACTTACCACAACTTTACAGCAACACCATAGTGTAATAGGGCCCTGAGAGTAATTCTAGCTTCAGTCAGTTCTGAAGATACAAACTAAAATGGAAAGGTACTTTTGTAAAACATAAATTTATGAAAAGTCTTATGGAAGGCTGGTATATTTTTGTAGTAACTTTCAATTAACCTCCTGAGCGGTATGGACGAGCTCAGCTCGTCCATCACCGCCGGAGGCTGCCGCTCAGGCCCTGCTGGGCCGATTTTCCTCAAATAAAAAGCAGCACACGCAGCCGGCACTTTGCCAGCCACGTGTGCTGCCTGATCGCCGCCACTCTGCGGCGAACCGCCGCGAGCAGCGGTGAAAGAGGGTCCCCCCAGCCGCCCGAGCCCTGCGGAGCCGGACCAATCAGTTCCGGCCAGCGCTAAGGGCTGGATCGGAGGCGGCTGACGTCAGGACGTCGGCTGACGTCCATGACGTCACTCCGCTCGTCGCCATGGCGACGAGGAAAGCCAAACAAGGAAGGCTGCTCATTGCGGCCTTCCTTGTTTATTCTGGGCGCCGGAGGCGATCGGAAGAACGCCTCCGGAGCGCCCTCTAGTGGGCTTTCATGCAGCCAACTTTCAGTTGGCTGCATGAAATAGTTTTTTTTTTATTAAAAAAAACCCTCCCGCAGCCTCCCTGGCGATCTCAATAGAACGCCGGGGAGGTTAATTAATGTGTAATTTTTCTTCAACTCATTACACTTACTTTAGTGATATTTTATAAACCAGCATGGCACGTCTAACATGGAAAATAAAAGTTGTTAATCTGTGACTATTGATAGCAAACTAACTATGGTATGTGATCATTTTTGCTTTATGCTTCTTAAATGTTCCTTCAATCCAGTGCCTGCTCTCCTAAAGGCTTGTTCATGTAGAAAGTTGTGTTGAGGAATATGCACATTTGAATAATGCCCCCACACTGCATTAGCTGCATTGCTATGTTGTCTATTGTGGCCCCATTCAATATAACTTCATGGGCCACGCATTCAGCACACACTCCAAAATGCTGCTGGATGAAATTTCTTTTGCACGTTTTGTCTAATCACATTGGTGTAAGGGTGCATCATCCTCAGTATTGAAGCCGATCCAGTAGCAGTGTTAAGTGTGCTTAATTTGGAACAACTTTCTGTGTTCATGGCCCTGAATTCTCCCTGGGCAGTTTTTTGGCACATTAGACACGCTTAAGAATGAGTACTGGTTAGCCGTGAGTCATTTACTATTACCAATGGAGGTGGCTTGTCAGTATCTTAAAACAGTGCTGACATTGATAACAATACAGTACATTCCTGGTAAGGGGCCAGTTTTAAGACACTTAACAAACAATTAAGCATTACTACACTAGTGCTGTTCTCTGCTGGTTCTGTGTTGTGTTGAGTGAATCCGAGGTGAGAGTGCAATACCTGTTGCCTGGCAGCACTGCTGATCTATTTGGCTGCGGTAGTGTCTGAAGTAAACCAGAATCAAGCATGCAGCTAATCTTATCACTTCTGACAATTTTGTCAGAAATGCCTGATTTGATGCATGCTTGTTCCGGGTCTATGACTGAAAGTATAAGAGGATCAGCAGGACAGCCAGGCAACTGGTATTGCTTAAAAGGAAATCAATATGGCAGCCATATAACTTTCACCTCAGGTTCACTTTAAAAGTAAGATAGCACTGCCTTGTAGTGGAAACTCAAGTACTTCACAAGTTCAGGCTTTCTTTGTTATCTGTCCATCCTTTTCAGTGTTGATTATTAGTCTGTGTGACTTATTTAGGTTGGTGAGATGAAGAAGGAACTGGTTGAATTACAGCCCAAACTAGAAGAAGCCAAGATAGAAAATGCTGAAATGATGAAGGTAAGAGCTTTGAATGTACCTTATTGACACCATGATATGGAAGAACAAACCCTTGCATAGAAATATTTTGCTCATTGCCAGCTAATTCAAAATGATATGGAAGCTAAAAGGGGCAAATTAAGCATTTGGGTCAAACATGGCTCTTGGAGACGAACTCTTTTGTTGCTCTATGAGAAAAAAAACCAGTCACAATAAGTAATTATCAAGGATAGCCTACTGCCCAAATGGCACCCACAGCCATGACCCTACTGGTTTTCCATAGTTACATAGTTTGAAATAAGACATCCATCCATCAAGTTCAACCAAAAAATTAGTATAACACCGTCCTGCACCCACACATATACCTGCTGATCCAGAGGAAGGCAATAAAACCTTACAAGACTTACTGGATCAATACTGCCAGGAATTACTGAGTAATTATAGCTATGGATGTCCTTCAATGCAATGAAAGCATCCAAGCCCCCATTTAAACATAGATATTGCATTTGCCATAACTACTTCCTGTGGTAAGATATTCCACATTTAACCACACTTACTGTAATTAACTCTTTCCTTAATAGATGGCAAAATCTTTTTTCCTCCATGTGCAGATCATGTCCCCTAGTCCTTTGTACAAACCTAACGATAAACAGCTTGTCTGCCAACATTTTGTATTGCCCTCTTATGTATTTATACAGTACAAGTTAATTAGATCACCTCTAATGCTTCATTTTTCCAGGCTAATGCTGGAAACACACAATTCAATTTACCATATGATCAACGGGTAATCTCACTGGAAGTTGCATCTTGTGTACATGTCCAAACTGCTCCTAATCAATCAAGTGGTTGATTTTCCAATTACAACTTCACAAAATTTATCCCTTTATCAATCATGAAACAGATCGGACAGATCGGAAATAATCGTCTGATTCCTGTTGATTGCACCGGAAGTTGCATCGTGTGTTTCCAGCATTAATGAGCCCTGTTTATCTAACCTCTCCTGGTAAATGAGTTCCTTCAAACCTTTGACCAATTTTGCGGTTTGTCTCTGCACTTGTTCTAAAACTTCACTGTCCATCCTTTGGTGCCCTGAACCAGATGCAGCCTCACGAGGGTGCTAAACAGGGGCTGTATTATGCTAGTATCCCAAGTTTTTTCCCTCATGTCTATTGTGATAATAAAAGGGGGTCTGATACTAGGTGCACAATGGATCAGCTTTTGGCGCGCAGGGTAATTAAGTGACAATTTTTCAGGAACAGTCAGAAGTTGCACGTCACTGCTGGATCTTTAGGTGATGATTGGGGGCTCTTGTACACATGCTAGATTCTAACCTGAGGTGGTCTTTAATGGCCACCTTGGACCAAATTTAACCCAGTTTGTGTGCTTAGCTTAACTATATAATTACACCATATTTGTTACCTAATCATCCACCTCAGTTTATGGCTGACTGGTCTGGTAACTGTACACTCAGGAAGTCTTAAAAAACCACTATAGCAAATTTAAGGTTAATTTTACAATGGCATTATAAGAAAAACAGTATTGCAATATGCATGGCTGCATTTCCTTTTCAATCAGAGCAGCCTTTCAGTCACAGAGATGAATTTCCGTCTCTTATCAGTTCAGGAATTAACTTTTTTTTTTTGGCAATGAGTGCGTAGGTAGCGCACAACAATTTTACTGATATTAACGCCGGGAGAGCAATCTTACTGGTACATGGTGAATCAGGGCCATTGAGCAAATACAGAAGGAATAAAATAGTGTGTGAATGTGTGAGGCCGCAAATTCATTTGAGTATGCAAAACTGCAAAATGTGAATATATTAAATGGGAGTGATTCTTTTCTATGCCCACTGTATGTGTCACAGCAGCCTCCATTCTATCTAAAGTCCCTATGTTTAGAAAACTTCCTCTTCATGTGCAGCCTTAGTCAAGCTTTTATCTTATTGGCTGCCCCTTCTTGTATATACAGGCCCTCCATTTGAGGGCGCGTCCTAGTGGCTGCAGCTCTGGTGCTTTGAGTCCGCCAGGAGAAAAGTGCGATATAAATGTTCTGTGTCTTGTCTTGTCTATCGCCATGCCATAATGAAAATACATTTCCTCAAGCCTTGTTTTCTACAGGTGGCTTTTTTGACACCCAAATTAAGTTTAATTTTGCCTTCTCCATTGAATGTAAGGAGTTTCGTAAAGAAAAAAAATTCACAAAAACTTTGTGAGAGTAAAATGCTACAGTTTTGCTTATCACTGATGTTCTCCCAGTGGCCTCAATTCACTAAGCTTTATCAAACACTTTATCAAACGTTTGATAATTTACCTCATGGGTAAAATCTAATTTTGAATTCACTAAGGTGTTATAGATTTGTTGAACGTTTTAACGGTAAAACATTTGATAAATAGATAACACCTTAGTGAATTAAAAATTAGATTTTACCCATGAGGTAAATTATCAAACATTTGTTTGATAAAGCTTAGTGAATTGAGGCCAATGAGGTGAGGTGATAATGATAAAGTTGAATCTATCTATCTATCTATCTATCTATCTATCTATCTATCTATCTATCTATCTATCTATCGCTAGATCTGTATCCATATCTGTAGCTGAGCCACACATCAATGCTTACTGGGTGCTGTTCCTTGTTCAATCTGCCCTAAAGATATTGGGACCTTCAGGGTAAATTGATGACGGAACGTCTATTGGTCTCTGGCCTCCACAGCTTTTTCTCAGAGAGTTTCACATTTCTTTTTTCACATGTGCAGATTATCGAAAAAGAGTCTGCTGAGGTAGAAGCAAAGAGTAAAGTAGTTCGAGCAGATGAGGAAGTGGCTACCCAGAAAGCCAGTGAAGCCCAAGCCCTGAAAAATGAGTGCGAGAGCGAACTTGCAGAGGCCATACCAGCATTGGAGGCTGCCATGGCTGCTCTGAACACTCTAAAGGTAAGATTTTGTTATTGTGAAAAAAGTGATGATTTGACGAAATGACCATGATACAGAATTATTTATGTGTTTTATCATTACTAACTTCAGTAGCATTGTAGAAATAAATTGTATACTGTGCAACAAAATACATAGACATAGAAGGGAAATGAGAGGAAACACAATTGTAAAGAACATTATGTAGATATAGATGAGTCAGTAAATTAGATACAGAAGTACAGAAATAGAACAGGAGAGAGAGCACTAACCTGGAAAACCATGATGCTTCAATAACATAAAACAAAACAGTTGATCTTTTTGTCATTTGAGCAGACCAGTACCTATTTTACTGTTGTCCCCATCCAACAAAACGTTATGCACTGAGATCAGTAGACCCACTATGTACTTTCACTAATGTATTATGCACTTAACCGATATTCTTTCCAATGTAATACCTAATTCTAACCTTTTACTTAGCTCTTCATCATTAACCCATTACCTCCTCTGTAGGTAACGCTAATGCCTCGTACACACGCAAGATATAACTCGCCAAATAAATGACCTTCTCTGCCGAGAATCCAGCATGTGTACAGCGGTCCACAATGCTCCCCAATCCCTCGGCCAGTGATCTATTCGGCGAATTGAATTGGCTGAGCATTAGCTGAGAGCATTGTTCTCCTCTCTTACCCTGTTCACCACACAACACCACTCCCACACTGCTCCATCGGCCCTCTGACTCCACCCTACATAGCAACACGTTGCTAGCCTACAATGGTGTAAAAAGCTGCTTTGCCAATTACTACTAGTGCCAGGATCAGCGAAAGTAGTTGGTGGGCCTGCTAATCTCATGACATAAAGTTTTACTGGATCTTTTAGACAGGTTCTTGATATTACTAAAATGTAAACACAAAAAAACTTTCTTGATCTTATATTGAAACTCCTCTTATCCAAAATCACTCTGTCAGTACTTGACTTATTTAAATGGAATGATAGGTGTGGCTTAATCATGTACAGTATATAGAAAAATAAATAAAATTGTTATTCCTCTATAGAGTGCCTTTAGGCCTGGGACCCACTTCTCTAAGTGCTTGTGATTTATAAAACGCTTGTTAATGTAGTGCTATGGGGGATTTAAAAAAAAAATCACATCCCTTAAGTTGGGTCACACTCATAGCATTACATTAGCAAGAGCTGTTCAAATCACAAGCACTTAGAAAAACAGAATATTGCCTTCTTAAAACAGAAGGTATTTGTGATTATTGAGGTTGGAGTGAGCATTTGAGGTGCCCCACAATGCATCACTGCTGAATATGCAAATCATGGCTTTGTTGTCCCTGATAGCTAAACACATCTCCAGAACCGCTGGAATGCAACGATATGTCAGCTTGTTAATATTACAGAGCCAAAATAAATCTAACATGCATACAGACAGACGGTTTCAGATTGGTTGATCCTCATCATTGCATGAAATGGATTAATCTGAGTCTATGGGGTAGGACTTGAAACACCCAGAGTTACAGATTGCCCAGCAAGTTTATGGTGACCTAGAACTCCTAGGAATGTGTAAGGGACTGAAAATCAGTTCTGGTTCACCATGAGCTTGCTGGGTGTGAGAGAACGCGGAAAAGCCGCCGCGTGTGCTGATAGCAAGGCGACCGATTCCGTGTCCAATGCAGCGGTTTGCACGCGGAAGCGTGCGTCTGGTAACATGGCAGAACACGGAAAAGCCGCCGCATGTATTGACAGCAAGGCGGCTGGTTCCGCGTCCAGCGCGGCGGTTTGCACACAGCAGCGTGTATCTGGAGTGGCTGAGTCTGTTAGTTCACACAGGCTTAGGAATACGCGCGCGCTGAGAGGCAGAACTTTTATGATGGGCAAGGGGGGATCAGCTGACCGAGCCGATCAGCTGACCCCAGACCTGGTAACTATTGGTTGATCACTTAAGGGTGGCGCCAGAGAGCACTACTCCATATATAGTTACTGCTGCCCAGACACAAGTGGTCTGCCATTGCAAACACTACGTGGAAGCACTCAGATCTTAGTCAGATCCAACAGTGTGTTTGAACCAGGAGGGAATTCATACTGAGCCAGTTAACTTGTATTATTGCTCTGTTGTATGTTAGACTAGTTCCAGGGTCTACGGACCACGGACCTCACACCCAGACTAGGGAACTTGTGTTATCATTCTGTTATACATTAGACTAGTTCCAGGGTGTAGAGACCACGGACCTCACACCCAGACTAGGGAACTTGTGTTATCATTCTGTTATACATCAGACTAGTTCCAGGGTGTAAAGACCACAGACCTCACATCCAGATTAGGGAACTTGCTATACATCAGACTAGTTCCAGGGTGTAGAGACCACGGACCTCACACCCAGACTAGGCATTGTTTGATATCTGTTATGACTTATTGCTTTCCTGACTATTCCTCTGATCACTGATTCGGTACCTTGCATATCTGATATTCCGTTGCCAAACCCTGCTTGCCTTGGATACCGAATCAGCTTTCTGTCTTTGTACTTTGTCTGTCCGTGTGTTGCCGACCTGGCTTGCCCGACCTCAAAAGCTATCTCTCCCCTTAAGAGATGGGGCCTGATTCACAAAGCGGTGCAAACTTTTTTTGCGGACTTTTGCGCGCGCAAAAGTCCGCGAAAAAAGTTTGCACAGCTTTGTGAATCAGGCCCATAGTCTCCGGATCAGATAGTGATATCCACCTTCTGGTGTCACTCACCCTCTGGTCCTTCCTACCTCCAGCCTGACTCCACCCCTTGGAGAGTCTCAGGCTGCTGGAAGGTTCCTTTACTCTCTAAAGCAGTATTGCCTATACTGCCTGATATCACCTGCTCATCAGGTGTGTTTCTCAAAGTATTACTGTTACACCAAACACTCTTATATACATAGGTGTCCAGAGGTTAGTAATATATCTGTATTATCGGTGATTCTGCAGATCATCAATAATCGGGTATATATCTGTATTCTTGGTGATACTGCAGATCACCAATAATCAGATTCTCTCTGCGTGCTGACACCGATCAATGCACTGGGCAATCTAGATTTGTGTGACTCAGTTTTAGCAGCAATGTCTTCTTTACTAATGAACTAATAAACGTTATGTATTGTATCAGCCATCAGACATCACCATTGTAAAGAATTTGAAGAATCCCCCATCAGGTGTAAAACTTGTCATGGAAGCTGTTTGTATCATGAAAGAGATCAAACCAGAAAGGATAAATGACCCGGCTGGGACAGGGCAGAAGGTAAGTGTGTCTTGTGTATATCAGTGTACTTTATGCACAGGAGCTTTGCCAAGATTGTAAAAGACCCTTGGCATATGTAGGGATTTCATGTTTGGGAGATTGGTAGTGTGCTGCTAAAATGTTGGACATGGATAAACAAGAAGAATGATTTAGGAGTATATAGCGTCCTCCGTATATTGCGTACGATTGTACGGGGTCCGCATGGATAGTGGAGCTGTATGCACGCGGATGGTCACGCGGAGATGCGGAAACCGTCCCCTTCCGCCAGTGGTGATGTCGCCACTCGCAGTCCAATGTGTTCCAGGACTATGCCGGCTGGTTCCTGGTTATGGGGATGCAGAGGGGACAAACACCATAGTGCAGACTGCGCCCAAAGTTGACAGACCCAAACAAAATTACACTTACAAACAAATTCTTGTGTTTATTGCATATCTAAAAGTATTCCCAATCCGGATTTCGGCCATATGCCTTCGTCCGGGGATTACAGAAAACAAATTTCACAGAGTATATATATATATATATGGTTGCCAACTCCTCCCACCTCCCCTGCAGTTGATAGCCGGCACTACGGGGAGCCTGGAGCAACATTTGGAAGTTCAGTGTGGCTTTAACCCATTGCTTAACAATGCAAGCTATGCATAAGTTCCCACTTTGCACTAATTAAAACAAATGGAAGTTCAGTGCGGCATTAACCCATTGCTTAACAATGCAAGCTATGCATACGTTCCCACTTTGCACTAATTAAAACAAATGGAAGTTCAGTGCGGCATTAACCCAATGCTTAACAATGCAAGCTATGCATAAGTTCACACTTTGCACTAATTAAAACAAATGGAAGTTCAGTGCGGCATTAACCCATTGCTTAACAATGCAAGCTATGCATAAGTTCGCACTTTGCACTAATTAAAGCAAATGGTATGTGCATAACACAATCAAAAGCTAAAAATAAGTAAATAAGTGAGAATAAAAATAGCTATAAAGATAGCGATAGAAATAGCATAAAAAGTTAAAAACAATACCAGCTATGATCATCCATCTTTAATAAAACAATTCAAATCTATGTGAGCATTTAATCCTCCATGAATTGTTTTATTAAAGATTAATGATCATAGCTGGTATTGTTTTTAACTTTTTATGCTATTTCTATCGCTATCTTTATAGCTATTTTTATTCTCACTTATTTACTTATTTTTAGCTTTTGATTGTGTTATGCACATACCATTTGCTTTAATTAGTGCAAAGTGTGAACTTATGCATAGCTTGCATTGTTAAGCAATGGGTTAATGCCGCACTGAACTTCCATTTGTTTTAATTAGTGCAAAGTGGGAACTTATGCATAGCTTGCATTGTTAAGCAATGGGTTAAAGCCACACTGAACTTCCAAATGTTTCTCCAGGCTCCCCGTAGAGCCGGCTATCAACTGCAGGGGAGGTGGGAGGAGTTGGCAACCATATATATATACTCTGTGAAATTTGTTTTCTGTAATCCCCTGACGAAGGCATATGGCCGAAATCCGGATTGGGAATACTTTTAGATATGCAATAAACACAAGAATTTGTTTGTAAGTGCAATTTTGTGTGGGTCTGTCAACTTTGGGCGCAGTCTGCACTATGGTGTTTGTCCCCTCTGCATCCCCATAACCAGGAACCAGCCGGCATAGTCCTGGAACACATTGGACTGCGAGTGGCGACATCACCACTGGCGGAAGGGGACGGTTTCCACATCTCCGCGTGACCATCCGCGTGCATACAGCTCCACTATCCATGCGGACCCCGTACAATCGTACGCAATATACGGAGGACGCTGCACACTGATAGGGAGGTATTTCCATACTCCCAAAAGGTACTGTGTCACACATATGAACTGTCTCTCAGGAATTGTTGTCCACGAGTATTTGCAGTGCGCAGTTTTTCTGGACGGACGAACTTGATCATATTGATCTGTACCATTATTGTAAGCGCCAGGTGCTCCATTATCTTCTCCCAATTCTCCTGTTTAGGGCTTGAGGACTGGCCCTGAGCTCACCTTGGCTGCTGCTGTTCGCTATTGCGCTCCTGCTCTGTTTTTTATATGATTTAGGAGTATATAATTTATAGTTTTTGACCTAAACCTGCATAATGTATCCTTGATAATCAAATCCAACACTTGCTGAAACCACATGTGCCCTGATGTATAAAAACTGTGCTAAAGAGATATTTTTTGGCTGCACATCAGTCAGATTCCACAACTTATTTTTAAATCTGAATGATAAGAGTACAAGTGGAAAGCAGAATGCTATAATGTATAGCCTTGTATATTATGGCTCCCTAACCCCTTCCTGTAAAATAAAGAGGCAAATGTAAAGATGAAACTCTTGAAACAATCCTTAAAAGTAAAAATAAAGTGAGGATATAAACAATTGCATCTATCCTCTTACTCCTAAAAATGACTTTTAGATACCCAGCAGTTTTATGTTATGTTTAGATTTATTGTTTAGTCTCAGCTCACTGAAACAGTCTGTCCAATGACTCCTGAGTCCTAAAATATACAAACTATCGACCTTTTTTATCTATCCCCTGTACTCAGAAGCCAAGTTTCCTGCTAGAAAAGTATTTTATGGCTGTCATTCTGTAATGATCTTCTTCTCAAAGTCGGCAGAGTGGAACGGTTTTGGCCAAGTTTAGTCTATTATATGCATGCTCCATTATCCGGTAGCAGAAAGTGAAGTGAAAGGATAGTGTGGGTACAACTGCAGCAAATAGGTTGGGATTTTATGGAACCTGCACTTGTGGCATTATAGCTAAAGAAATGGGCCACTTTAATTTGTCAGGTAAGTGCTTCACTTAGTTCACTTAACTTTGCTGTATTGTTTGCTTTTTGGGCACTTCCATCACCCACCCTATAAGTTACTCTAACATTAGTACTTCAGTTCGGTTTCCACTCTTCAAGTTCCCCTCCTCCCCATCTGCAGCTTGGAGTAAAACCACTAGAAGAACAGTAAACTGAGTGTGTGATGGGTTTTCCCACAGGTGAGATATCAAGTTGCAGTTGAGCAGTCACCCAGTGTGAGTTGATCTTTCATTGGTGTATTCTCAAGAAGAGTCTTTATACTACACTTAGAAAGCTCCTGCTTCCTCTGATTTAAGTTTTTATTCCCTGAGACTCTGAGCTATAGAAGAACACAGATGTCCTTACTGACATATTTTCTCTAATAGAATGAGTAGTTCACAAGTTTCCTCAATTGAAAATTCAGCACAATGCATTTCCTTTTCTAAACTGGTCATTTAGACTTTTATGCCGTATCCAGCTCACATCACATCCTATGAAATTCCATCTCATAAAGTTTATATCTGGCAAAACTTTCTTGCAATTTAACATGTAAACAATTAGGGCCCATTTCCACTAGTGCAGAAATCAGGCTGAATCTGCAGAGTAAAAACTGGGGGGAACGGGGAAACTCTGCCATACGGGATAATGCAGCAGCCGTCCGAATTGCTTGCCATAGCGGTTCGGACGACATTGCAGCATTTTCCCACGGCAGTGTCAGTGAATCCCATAGCCGGGCATGGCACGGCTTCCGCGATTCCACGATTCAGCTGCTTACTCGCACAAAAGGAAGTGCCTGCTAGTGGAAATGGGCCCAAAGGCTCATATTGAACAAAGCCTGGTAAGTACATCCTTTGGTAAGCATACTATTAAATGTTGGACAATTTTATTACCATACCAAAATAAAAATAATCCTGGATATTGCAGATCCTTGATTACTGGGGACCAAGTAAGAAGCTTCTGGGAGATATGAATTTTCTCAAAGATCTGCGGGAGTATGACAAAGATAACATTCCGGTAAGTTTAGACAAGAGTAATATATAATAATAATAATAATTCCTTTTTTTGTATAGCGCCTTTCTCCTGTCGGACTCAAAGCGCTTGCGAGGCAGCCACTAGAGCGCACTGAGTAGGCAGTAGCAGTGTTAGGGAGACTTGCCCAATGAACTCCTTACTGAATAGGTGCTGGCTTACCGAGTCGGAAGAGCCAGGATTTGAACCCAGGACTCCTACATCAGAGGCAGAGCCCTTAACCATGAACTGAGGACATACAGTATAAAAGGAATTTTCCACCCCCACCCACTGCAAAGTATTCAGAGAAGAAGATGGGAGTAATAGTATAAAGAGAGGGACTTATGGATGGATCTGGAATTGTCCTTTCATAAGGGGCCTATGGGATATCCACCCCCTGCCAGTTAATGATTACTACATTACCACCCTCACTGATTGCCACAAAGAGTTGCATATAAAAAAACACTACTTGACCTTCGAATGTCTATTTTTTTTCTTCTGGGTGGGAATGCAACCTACTGACTATTACAGCCAAAATTATCTTCAGTTAATTTTTTTTTTTTCATAGAAAGCCTTATGATTTTTTTATGCCTTCAATGTCTACAGGTATCCGTGATGCAAAAGATCCGTAGTGATTTCATCACTAATCCAGATTTCGATCCAGCAAAAGTGTTGAAAGCTTCCTCTGCAGCTGAGGGATTGTGCCGGTGGATCTGTGCCATGGAAGTATATGACAGAGTTGCAAAGGTATTGTATGAGCAACAACCTGTTCTCATTAGTGTGCTGACACATGCTTTATCTGCATCTGAAACTGTTTGGAAATATCCACATTTGGACACAGTAGGGATGAGCGAGGATGGCCTCGGGCCATCTGAGAATTTCCTTGAACTTCGGGTGGTTCTGAAAATTATTGGCAAAATTGTTTTGTGAATTACATTGAAGTGTTCCACCTTTAGCAGTTAATAGCAAAGCCCCCATACATGCTATAATCAGCAAACTTGTCAGGTAAGTTAAGAAGAATAGTGGAAACAAAGGGATTTTTTTTTCTCCAAAAGACTGTAGGGCTCCACACACTGAGCTATACCAGCCAGCATTGCCCATAATATGGATGGGCTCTGGAAGATAGTGGCAGCAAAGCCTCCCCCTCTCCACTGAAGCCCTTGTCCATACAATGTATGAGGGGCTCATCCCCACCTCTGGTGTGGTTAATCACCAAATTTGCCAGGTAAAGTTAAAGGAGCACTATGGCTAATTTCTTTTTTTTTTGCCACTATAATATTAATATTTGTATGTGTATCATTCTTAGGAACATGTATTGTGACAGATTAATTTTTTTTTCTTTACACAGCCAATTTCTTTTACAGCTTTAAAGTCAAGTCGGCAGATTTACCTTACTGACGCGACTCAGGCTAATCCATGTTGTAGTAGGAGGCATCTTTTTATCTTGTTGGAGCTGCCGTTATTGCTTACCCCTCTGGTCAGCTTAGTTTGGATGCTTCCATTTTCCAACTGCACTATTGTGCAGTTACAGAGGTCACTCGAATCTGCCGTAAAGTGCTGTATGCAGTCGCCGTGGAGAGTGGGATGCAGCCGTCGTCCAGAGTGGAACGCATCCGCCATGCTGAGCAGGATGCAGCTACATGGATTATGCTGCCCGGCAAGGAGCCCTGTGCTCTTTGATTCCGCCGCTGCCTTGCGCAGTTCAAGTCTGGTAACCATAGAAACGGACAACAATAGGTGTCCGTTTCATTGCCAGCTCCACTATAGGGGTCCTTGCCGGGCAGAGTAATCCGTGCGGCTGCGTCCTGCTTAGCACGGTGGATGTGTTCTACTCTGGAGGACGGCTGCGTCCCACTCTCCACGGCGGCTGCATCCAGCACTTTATGGCAGATTCGGGTGACCTCTGTAACTGCACAATAATGCAGTTGGAAAATGGAAGGATCCAAACTGAGCTGACCAGAGGGGTGAGCAATAACGGCAGCTCCAACAAGATAAAAAGATGCCTCCTACTACAACATGGATTAGCCTGAGTCGCGTCAGTAAGGTAAATCTGCCGACATGACTAAAGCTGTAAAAGGAATTGGCTGTGTAAAGAAGAAAAATGTAATCTGCCACAATACATGTTCCTAAGTATGATACACATACAAATATTAATATTATAGTGACAAAAAACAAATAAATTAGCCATAGTGCCCCTTTAAAGAGAATAGTGGAAACGAGAAATGTTTTTTTTTCCAAGATTGTGTGTGTGTGTGTGTGTGTGTGTGTGTGTGTGTGTGTGTGTGTGTGTGTTTGTTAATTATAATTACACCACAACAACAAGTAGTTTAATATTTTTAATTAAGCATACATATTTACCTTTAATTAATTATCCCATACCAATATTCCTCAAAAATATCCTGTATGTGCATGGTCTTATCAGGAAATCACACAAGGGACTTTGTAAGGAGCAAAGCGTTCCACATATTAAGATAGAGCTATAAAAGGGCTGAGGTCCTGTGAGACTTCCATTGTTGGCTCAGCTTTTCCCAATGGAAGCTAATTGCTGCTTCCATATTTGAGTTTGGAAGGCAGTTGCTGCTGCAAAACTGGTCATGGAACTGCTCTGTCTACTCTTTCTTGTCCAACATTATGGCTCACTACATTACTGGTGTGCCACAATGTGTCCAATAATCCAGACTGCTGATGAATGATATAGGCTGTGTCAGATGGCGATGAAGCTGACATGGCTCTTTAAATAGTCGTAGCACCATTTTATGTGCATTGATTTAAGGGTACTTCCAAATGTTCTTTTAACTTATTTATTATTTTACTTTTATAACTTTTGTATAATATTTTTAAAGATATTTCAAATTTTTACTGTACAACCTGTGATCGTTCACATGTTCCTTCCTGTTATGGACATGAGTGGTGGATGTAAATTTCCTGTTTTATAGGTAGTGGCCCCCAAGAAAGCTCGACTAGTTGAAGCTGAGCAGTCTCTGGCTGAAACAATGGCAGTGCTGAACCAGAAGAGGGCAGAGTTGAAAGAGGTGGAAGATCGTCTAGCAGCCCTGGAAGCCACGTTTCGAGAGAAAACGGAGGAAAAGGCCCGACTGGAATTCCAAGTGGATTTATGTGCTAAGAAGCTAGAAAGGGCAGAGAAATTAATAGGAGGACTTGGTGGAGAGAAACACAGGTGAGCAGGCAACCTCACCTATGCACAGGTGGGGTAATTAGTGTCTCAGCTACACGGAATCCACTTAGCTGAGACACTAATTACCCCACCACTGCATAGTGGAGGTTGCCTACAAAACATGCACTGTTGGGGTGTCACGAGGTTCGATAACAAATTAGTGGGAGAGAATCCGTGTAGAACTGGAGTATCCTTTTTGAGTGGCCTACCATTAATAGTATAAAGCATGCGTTTTCTTTATCAGTGAGAAATACACAGTTGGCTATAATAGGATGATATTATTCTTAACGAGTTATATCCTCTCCACAATGCTGGGCACACTATGTGCACTAGTGGCAGCGTGGGTACTTAAGCAATGGCTTATGCTTTCACAAGCCACACGGTAGTGACGTATAGTGACGTATCGCTACCGTAACCTTTAACTAGTGCGGCCACTACTATGTTAATTCATTAATTAATATAGTAGTAGCTGCACTAGCGAAGTATCACGGTAGCGATACATTACTACCGCGGGCTAATGAAAGCATTGGCCGTTGCTTAGGTACTCACGCTATGCTGCCACTAAAGCACGTAGCATGCCCAGTGGTGTCAAACTACTAAATGACCACCTCACGCCAGTTGGCGTGAGTGCAGTGGCAGCCCCAGATCGGCATGCAGTCCTGGAGGCGTGTTTTGCTGTGCATCGCTCACGCCGATGCGTGCGCATCCCTGCTTCAATCGCGATCCCTGCTTCGCGGCGATCGCTGCTAGAGACAGTTAGACTGCAAAACCACCGTCTATTTACACTGTACAGCACTGCGAACTATGGCAGTGTAACACGGCTGTCCCCTCTGGAGGCAGGGAAGTGATCCACTGTCATAAGCTAAAGCCTATGACAGCCAATCATGCTGATTGGCTGGCAGGGGATCACAGCCCACAGAAGGGATCACAGCCCACCAACAGAAAGCTTTGTTGGTGGGCAGAAAGGGGGGTGGGAATCACTTGTGTGCTGAATTGCACAGCCCTGCAGCGATGCCTTAAAGCTGCAGTGGCCTTAATTGTAAAAAATAGCCTGGTCACTAGGAGGGGTGTAAGCCCAGGGTCCCCGAATAGTTAAGTTGCATTACTTTATTAGCGCTCGGAAGAGGATATAACTTGTGCTGTTTCAGCATGTTCTGAAAAGTGAATCAACCTAAATGTTTAAAACACTTAAATTCTGAACCTGGGTTACAAAACTAAGAAAAAAAAACACTGTATGCACAAACCTCTGTATTCTGACAAATGCACATCCTATAAAAATCCGCTAACAACTCAAAAAACAGGGTGAATGTAAACTACCTATATATGAATTTTTTTCACTCACACTTGGTCATTTGGCTAATTCCAGATGGTCCAATGCAGCAGATTCTCTTCAGAACATGTATGATAACTTGACTGGAGATGTCCTTGTGTCGGCTGGTGTCATTGCCTACCTAGGAGCTTTTACTGCTGGATTCCGTCAAGAGTGTACTAAAGACTGGAGCAGACTCTGCAAGGTGAGAATTCTATTTACGTTTACACCTATATACCCATGAGTCAGCCAATTCACATGTATACTGAGGGAATCCTATAAAACGACTCCACCCTGCATTATGAGTGAAATAGAGTCTAATTATGATAGCCATACTCACTCTCAGTGGCAGCGCTACCATACAGACAAAGGGGGCAATTGTCCCAGGGCCCCTGACCTCAGCAGTGGTGCCTGTGCTGCTGAATGCTGCCAAGTTGTCCCCCATACTGCTCCTGGAATCCCTGCACATTAGCTACATACTCACTTAACCTGGCGGGCGGTGGCTGCACCGTCCATGCAGACTTCAACCACGCTGTTCACCTCTTACACAACATGCGCCGGATAGAGAAGGGCAGACAGCGTGGTTGAAGACTGCACAAACAGTGCAGCTGCCGCCTGCTGGGACAAGGGAGTCAGTGATTAATGTAGCTAATGTGCAGGGGTCCTGAGGACCAGTGGGGTAGTGTCTAACGGTGTGGAAGGCGGGGGGACTATCATGGGGGTAGTGGGGAACCCGCTTAAGTTCACCCCAGGGCCTCTTAAACCGGCCCAGCTCACCCTAGTGGATGTCATTAGAAGATCCCTGTTTTTGCAATGTCTGTATCCTGGCCAACTGCACACACTCTTGCTGCATTTCCCATTTGCATGTGTTTTCCTGGTCCAGTTAGCTGACCAACTAAATAAATATATGATTGCTGAACTAGACCACAAGTAAGATAACTAAACTATCATCTCACTTTGTCACAGGTAAGAATTAATTCTCATAGCAATTTTACATAGGGAACCTACCGGTTGTTTTTTTTTTACAAATACTTATTCTTGATTGATTCTGGCTATAGACACCTTGATTTGAAATGCTGGATACATATTATTCCTACAGCCACAGTACCTTTTGAGAGTGCTGAAAGTGAATTAGCTTGTCACACCCTCTCACTTTTCCTTGCTTGGCCAAACTTCTGGAAAAAATTCTTACATACTTACATCGTTATCTAGGTTGAAAAAAAGATATGTTTCCACCAAGTATAGTATCTTGACCTTTTCTGTACCTTAATTCAGGTGAAGGAAAATGCCACAAGGGTAAACTTTTCTCCCTGAATGTATCAACGTATCATCATGTTATAGTTAGTGGTTATATATGTGGATGCCCTTCAATGTAAGGAATTCATCCAAGTCCCTTTTTAAATGTCAATATAGAATTTGCCATAACTGCTGGCTTACTACTACAAGTATTTATGGAATGTTTATCTGTGCCTGTCATGCAGCTTGGATCATGTGATGCAGCCCTATGTACCATCCTATTTTTCAGCACTGGACAGCTGAGGGGCATATGCAGAGAGAAAAAAGGAAGATTACGCACTTGTCTTAGCATTTAAAAGGCTCTACTATGATTTTATTCAAACAGACGGACATACATAGAATAAAAAGCTGATTATAGTCAACAGCTCTCTTGTTCCCTTTGCAGCCTTTCGCTCCACTCTCCCACCCACCATCTTGGATGACTCGCCATCATGCTTGCGGCGCTGTCTCTAGTCAAAGCATATTGGGTACTTCTCCATCAGGGCTGCTGACAGCAGTAGCAACATCTCCCACATAAATCACGGGCAGTGCGCTAAGTTTCGTCGGGCTGTGTGGTAGAAATCAGGTCGGTTCGGCAGGCAGCTAGGTGGAGCTGTAATCACTCACTTTCACCATGCGGGCGCCAGAACAGATGTCCTCTTACAAATGGATTAAAGTTAAGAACAAACCTACTGTCCCTGTCTCATTTTGTTAACCGGGGACTACCTGTATACTGGTATGTAATCACTGCCAACAAGGGTACTGTTCATTTAATGTCATCACTGGAGTTCCTTAGTTATATACAGTGGGATGCGAAAGTTTGGGCAACCTTGTTAATCGTCATGATTTTCTGTATAAATCGTTGGTTGTTACGATAAATAATGTCAATTAATTATATCATAAAGGAGACACACACAGTGATATTTGAGAAGTGAAATGAAGTTTATTGGATTTACAGACAGTGTGCAATAATTGTTTAAATAAAATTAGGCAGGTGCATAAATTTGGGCACTGTTGTCATTTTATTGATTCCAAAACCTTTAGAACTAATTATTGAAACTCAAATTGGTTTGGTAAGCTCAGTGACCCCTGACCTAAATACACAGGTGAATCCAATTATGAGCAAGTATTTAAGGTGGTCAGTCTCCCTCCTCATTTAATTGTCTTTGAAGAGTAGCAATATGGGGGCCTTAAAACAACTCTCAAATGACCTGAAGGCAAAGATTGTTCACCATCATAGTTTAGGGGAAGGATACAGAAAGCTGTCTCAGAGATTTCAGCTGTCTGTTTCCACAGTTAGGAACATATTGAGGAAATGGAAGACCACAGACTTAGTTCACCTTAACCTGCCTAGCGTTCTGATTGCCCTGCGGCTGTAAGAGGGTTTTTTCAAGCCCAATTTTTTTTTATCATGTATCTAGCCAAGCGCTAGCTACATGATTCCCCCCTCCCTATGTCAGGGGGACTCCCTATCCACGCCACAGCGCAGCCTGGCGGTGATTGGCCAGGCTGCGCAAGGGGTCTGCAGGAGGGGGGCCCTCTTTCGCGGTGGGTGGCGCCGGATCGGCGGCAAGTGGCGGCGGCGATCGGGTATGACATGCAGCTAGCAAAGTGCTAGCTGCGTGTTTAAAAAAAAAATTATGCAAATTGGCCCACCAGGGCCTGAGCAATCCAGCGCGGCGTTACTGGACGAGCTGAGCTCGTCCTTAACGCCCAGCTAGTTAAGGCTCGAAGTGGCATACCAAGAAAAATCTCGGATAAACAGAAGTGACGAATGGTGAGAACAGTCAGAGTCAACCCACAGACCAGCACCAAAGACCTACAACATCATTTTACTGCCGATGGAATCACTGTGCATTGTTCAACCATTCGGCACACTTTACACAAGGAGATGCTGTATGCGAGAGTGATGCAGAGGAAGCCTTTTCTCTGCCCACTGCACAAACAGAGCCACTTAAGGTATGCTAAAGCACATTTGGACAAGCCAGCTTCATTTTGAAATAAGGTGCTGTGGAGTTATTTGGGCATAACACAGGGCATTTTGCATGGAGGAAAAATAACACAGCATTACAAGAAAAACACTTGCTACCTACAGTAAAATATGGTGGTGGTTTCATCATGCTGTGGGACTGTGTGGCCAGTGCAGGAACTGGTGAATCTTGTCAAAGTTGAGGGACGCATGGATTTCACTCAGTATCAGCAGATTCTGGAGACCAATGTCCAGGAATCAATGACAAAGCTGAAGGTGCGCTGGGGCTGGATCTTCCAACAAGATAACGGCCCTAAACACTGCTCAAAATCCACTAAGGCATTCATGCAGTGAAACAAGTACAATGTTCTAGAATGGCCATCTCATTCACCAGACCTGAATGTAATTGAAAATCTGTGGTGTGAGTTAACGAGACCTGTCCATGCTCGGAAGCCATCAAACCTGAGTGAACTAGAGATGTTTTGTAAAGAGGAATGGTCAAAAATCCCTTCAACCAGAATCCAGACTCTCATTGGAACCTACAGGAAGCATTTACAGGCTGTAATTTCTGCAAAAGGAGGATCTACTAAATATTGATTTCATTTCTTTTTTGTGTTGCCCAAATGTATGCACCTGCCTAATTTGTTTAAACAATTATTGCACACTTTCTGTAAATCCAATAAACTTCATTTTACTTCTCAAATATTACTGTGTGTGTCTCATATATGATATATTTAATTGACTTTTTTTATCGTAACAACCAACGATTTATACAGGAAAATCGAGATGATTAACAAGGTTGCCCAAACTTTCGCATCCCACTGTAGGGTAATATGCCAGTTGAAGTTTTAGCCCACCAATGTCTTCCAGACCTGGAAATACCACTTTTAGCTGGGCTGGCCATTTACTACACATTTACTCATGTTTCTCAATGTTTCTACATTTTTTTTCTTCAGAGTAAAATGATCCCTTGCTCTGAAGACTTTTCCTTGAGTAAGACTCTTGGAGATCCCATTAAAATCAGAGCCTGGAATATTGCTGGATTACCAACGGACAACTTCTCCATAGATAATGGGGTCATTGTGAGCAACTCACGACGTTGGTATGTATAGAGGAAGCAGCAAATCTAATCCTTAATAATTTGCATGTTGCTCAGCACTGTAAAATGGACAATATGGATGTGTTTTATCATTCAGGCCATTGATGATTGACCCCCAGAGCCAAGCTAATAAATGGATTAAGAATTCAGAAAGAGAGAACCAGCTGAGTGTGATCAAATTAACGGATTCCGACTACATGCGGACTCTGGAGAACTGTATCCAGTTTGGGACTCCTCTACTGCTAGAGAATGTAGGGGAGGAGCTCGACCCATCCCTCGAGCCTTTACTGCTTAAACAAACATTTAAACAGGGTATGTCTTCAGTCTTTGCAGCCATCACTATTATTTATGTGTATTGTTGGCATTTAATTGTTTAATATTGTGATTTTGTTTAATGCTGCTTGCTGGGAACAGATGAAGGTACAGTGCATGGAATATTTTTGTTGTAGATATTTTCTTTGCATCTTGTATGTGGTGTATACAACAGTTATGGCCTGTATGTTATCTTTAATAGTATGTTGTATGGGTTGGGTTAATAGTATATAGCATTGGTTGCTTATCAGGGCTAGTTTTCATGGGTTTCAAAAAAGCTTTTAACATTGAAGCTTACAAAATGCACCGAGTATTTCACTTGCATTTTTACAATGTGCTTTTCTAGCTTAAAAGAGCAACATTCCAAAATGGTGAGGGACAACTTATCAAAATGAAAGCTTGAAAAATCTGTGTCAAATGCATAAACAGTGCAGGCCAAAAAACAAGGAAAAATGTGTGTTCTGGACAAACTTTTACATTTTCCATGACATGACACTTGAGTGTGTTAACGTGATCCTGAGCAGATGCTTGAGTTCAAAATAATATAGTAACCTAAAGAGAAGAAAGCCTCAGGATCCTATTGAGGCTTCCCCCGGTGGTCCAATGTCCCCCGTCATTTAACACGGCCCCCCTCCACATCTGGGTCTTGCCCCTCCTCTGTCATGAGCGCGGCCGTGCAGTAGCATGGCCACACATGCGCAGTAGTAGGAGCCCGTGGCTCTGGCTTACTGCACATGGGTAGGTGCGTGCTGCGCAGCCATGCTGAAAGAAGAAAAGGTGTGTGGCCCTGATATGATTAGCAACAATGGCTTGTCGGTGCAGTGGCGCTAAGCACTAACCACTACGCCATTGTGCTGTCCACCCTCCACAAAGGGTAGACCCGACCCCAGATTAGGAGGTCGCTCTCTGTAGACAGGAAAAGAAGCGGCACCACCCATCCACCAAGGGTGTATAAACCTGCAGACCAAATACAGGCGCCAAGCAGAATTACCAGCATAACAGCATTCAAGATATGCCCCGGTTCTCAAACAAATGCAAATGCCCATGTGTACACGCCCTATAAAATACTTAAACTCCTGCTCCTAAAGGAAATAGTTTTGAAGGGCTTTATGAATGTTTCATTGTCTACGCAGATGTAAACATTCAAAGCCTGACTTAGTAAATAGAATAAAGCACTAATAAAGCAGGGGATCAAACCTAAAAATTCATTTGAACCTAATTTTACACAAATAATTGACATCTCCCTATGGGGCGATGCAGCCAAAGGTCAATCAGAAACTAGTAGTATAAATATAATAATCACAACTGGCCATAGCAATTACAGTAAATATGCACCAGCAGTATTGTTAGCACTGATAAGTAATAAACTCCCATAAAAACAATCAAATACAGTAAGGCCCGGTTCACATCTGTGTTTTTGCCAGAAAGGATCCGGTGAGCGAATCCGGTCTCCGCTTCACCGGATCCGGATGGCTCAGTCCGTGGCCCGTTCACATAGAGAAAATCTGATCAAGGATTGATCGGATACGTTTTCATTCAGCAAATACATACCTTATCTTCCTCTTCTTCTGCTGTGACTACACAGCGCGTCATGTGACTAGTCACATGACGCGTCATGTAGTCACATGACGCGGAAGAAGACGGAAGCGTCTACCGCCGGCTGCCTATGAAGATAAGGTATATATAAACCCTCCCTAGCCCACCCGCCCGGCTGCTGCACCCTCCCCTCACCCTCCCGTCACTAGATTTGCGTCGGCCCATGCCCCCATCATCCGTGGAACGGTCCGTTTCTTCACTAGTGTGAAGAAACGTTCCATCTCCCATTGCCCCCAATGCTGCAGTATTTTTGTCCGGATCCCTTCCGCTAGGCAGAACGGTCCGGAAAATTAGGGCCTGCGGAATTTTTCAGATCCGGGGACCGGAACGGAAGGAACGTATCCGTACCAATGGTAACATGTGAATGGATCCATAGGTTATTATTGGATTCATTCACATCTGTTCCGTTTGTACATTATACATTCCGATTACGTTCCACAAAAAAACGCAGATGTGAACAAGGCCTTAATGGTCTATAAGTTTTATAAAAACATTCTCTAAGCTTCATGAATGTCAAAGTAATGAGATTATATCAAAATAAGAAAATGATATAGTGTTTCCAGAACTTGAATAATTCAAAGAAAACAAATCCCCTGTTCACTCTAATCCCCCTTCTACACTTAATGCATCACCGCATCCCGAAAATGCAGAAAACGCAGCATTCCGTTACAGGAGCTGTGATGGCGCTATAAGGCTATCATGCTGAATGCGGTGTGTTGTAGTGCTGCGGGTCCCGGTGCAATAATGCACTGCTTGCAGTGTGTTACTGAGCAACTTGTATGTATACCCCGGATATGAGGCATATTTTCAATGGAAAGTATGCCTGGTCGCACTGCGGAATTAATGTGCGGTGTGACTTCTCGGGAGCAGTGAGGTGCATTAGTTAAAAATTGCACTGCACCAAGTATAAAAGCAGCCTTAAAGCAAACCCGAGCCACAGCCAAAGCTCGGGTTCAAAATTAATAATTACTCTGCAGAGAGGGAGGCCTCAGGATCCATTTGAGGTTTCCCTCGTGGGTCCGCAATGCCCCTGATGCTGAGCGCAGACCCATTCCTCGTGGCTGTGCAGCTCCTCTTCTGCATTCATGGCGGCGCATTAGAAGCTCGAGTCTGCCCGCGCATGCGCAGTAGCATGGAGCATGTTTAGGATAGCTTTGTATTTGGCTTGATTCATGCATCCACCACAAAGACAGAGCTATCCAATTCCAACGTTGCTTAAGCAGCCAACACTGACCCTCCTCCATATTTTACAGTTTGAGCCAGATGATATGGGTTGCAGACTTCTCTAGGTCTCCGTCTAACCATAAGATGACAAGTTATTGGGCAAAGCTATGCATTACTCCAATCTGTTTTTTGTGTCTTTACATGACTTCAGCCCTTTGTAGGAATCTATTTTGAACTGTTCTCGCCATGTATTTCACCCAGTCTCAGAATACCACTGTTTTTGAATGTCATTTGGTGGCAGTGTAACGATTGTGGAATTCTCTCCGTGGTCAGCGCACAGGACGCGCGCTGACACTGCGGAGATCCTCCACAAGCGTATAATTCGAAAGAACCCAGCAAAAGGTGCAACGCATCTGTAGAGGGAAATTCCTGTCGGCAGATGGAGCTGTGGAGTGTAGAGAAACAGATCCTCTGCCCTGCCACAGATGCCAGATAGGAATTGTACGAAGGGAAGAACGCAGGGCAAGATAGCCCTTAAAGAAAGAGAGTAAAGTGACAGAGTGTATGTGTGTCCACCAATCTAGTCGCCACCCAGCGACGCTGAACACACAACCATGAAGATCAGGTGAGAAGGCAATCGCAAGAGATGGCGATTGCTAACAGTGACACAAGACAGAATAAGCACAGAGGAGGAATGTATGTGTGTGCACCAATCTAGTCGCCAACCTGCGATGGTGGACACACAACAGAGGAAACCAAGTGAGAACGCATTCGCAAGAGAAGCGATTGCGAATGAGAATGAGCACAGGGACAGAATGTATGTGTGTGCACCAATCTAGTCGCCAACCCGCGACGGTGCACACACAACAGCAGATACGAAGTAGGAACGCAATCGCGAGAGAGGGGATTGCCAGAGGTGACACAAGGCTAAAGCAAGACAGGGCACGAGAGTAGCAAAGGCACAGCAATTCATACAATGAGAAGATAAGGAAAATAACAAACGCTAACTAAACGCGAACACCGCACTCATTCGCAACAGCGAACGCGTTTACAGCGCGATCTCCGCACGTTAAGCGCAACAGAGACAAGCACGCCTAACTAACCCCCGCCACCCAAACACGAAACAGAGAACGCGAGCGCTTGCTTAACGGTTACCTCACCGAGCCTACAGCAAACGTTCGTATCAGACAAGACAGACAGACGACCGGGAAACAGGATAGGAAAGATCCACTGCTCTTTCCGCCAGAGCGAATGCGATCCAAGTAAAGCAACAGAGCTTAGCAGGATCCACTGCTCTTTCCGCCAGAGCGAGTGCGATCCAAGTTCAGGGACAGGATAGGAAAGATCCACTGCTCTTACCGCCAGAGCGAGTGCGATCCGGGTTCAGGGACAGGATCACAGATCAGAAGGATCCACAGCCGCTACCGCTAGGGGCTAGTGCGATCCAAGCAAGACAGGCAGATGAGATAGCCGGTGGCAACCGCTGCTCCAGCTATACTCCAAGAAAGCAGATCAGAAGGATCCACAGCCGCTACCGCTAGAGGCTGGTGCGATCCAAGTAAGACAGATGAAACAGAAGGGGCTACCAGTAGCAACCGCTGCACTGGTTAGCACCCACAGACAGGATGATTTCCTATCGACCACCGTTGGCGAAAGGACAATCTCAGCAGAGAGGCAACATAGATAAAACAGATAAGCAGGCTAACTGCACTAGAGGAGCTGCCTAGTGCAGTCCCCAGAATTACTCTAAGATACCTATAACAATCCAACAGGGAAGGCTGTCACTCCAGGAGTGTATTTAACAAACCGTTATGACCAGCAAAGCCTTCTGGTCAGCAGAAGGCTTTTATACTGCCAGCCCTCAAACGAGACAGCTGGGCAATTTGCATGTATGCAAATCCCTCAGCAAAGCAACTCTGAAAGTTGCAAGATGAAGCCAGGTCTCTTTTCCAGAGACCTGCATCTCTCAGACATAAGGAATGGTCAAACAGCTGTCTGCCTGTGCAGCCAGCTGAGCGGATCATTACAGTACCCCCCCTCTAGGGACGGATTCCAGACGTCCCTCAAAACTGGTATTTCCACAAAACTCTAACTGAAGACTCATAAAAGCCTGACAAGGCCCAATTCCAGAGTCAGTCCACCCAAAACCGACCTCTTCGGAAGCAGAAGCCACCGAAACATGCCCATCAGTACTACAAGTCTCAGTGTAACACCCATCAGGACTGTGAATGCCAGAGAAGAAGCCATCGACACCCTCCAGACAATACCCACCACCTTCCAGGGAGCGTCCAAAAAAACCAAACCTGCCACAATACCTGTTCGAAGTGTCTCTTTCAAAACAAAAGCCACTGTTGATCCTATACAGGGTACCAAGCAAAATCTCTCCCGGAATCTCCCAGAACCCTTTGAAGCTCCGCAGAGATCCCAAGAGGCCAGAACACTCACCAGGCTCACATGGAGAACCACCAAGAACCCCTATGGAACCTATGATTATTCTGGATTCAGAATTACCAGGACACCCATCAAGATCAGGACTTTCAGGGACCACTTCTGGGCATTCAAACAGGCAGGCAATATCAGAGCATGTCTCCACCGAGGAAGCATCTGAGCATGCTGGTAACCAAGGCACACTTGGGCTTTCTGGGTCACAGAGCACATTGGGGTACACCAGCACAGGAGAAACCTCAGGACACGTCGGGGAACTGCCAACCTCAGAGTCCGAAACGACAAGACCAAAACCAGGACCGGGCAAAAAATCATCACGAGTAGCGGCTACAGGTACTGGTCTTTCAAAAGAAGACTCAGACTTAAATTCAGAAATTTCTGTGACTGTAATATCATCATTGACTACACATGAGTGAAGCTCCACCAGAGCTGCAAAGGTAGTCAGCACAACAGCAATGCCCACTGAAGTGGGCAAAACCTCAGACGGATCTAGGGGGTAGGAGGCATCTCCTAGAAGTTCTGCATCCCCCAGGAGGGACTTGGAAACCTTCAAAACATCAAACCAGACCTCAGAAGTGTCATTTTCCAAATTTTCTAAGAAGGATTCTGAGGTATCCATGTTACAGGGCTGAACATTAAATACCTCCTGCAGGCAGGGCAGATGTCTCAGGAATGGTTCCACCATAAGCTGAGACTGAATTTCATCATCAGGACACGGAAGCACAGGAATATCTAGTGAAACTAACTCTGACTTTCTGAGTTTCGTTTCATTGCAGGCAGATTTTATACAAGGTAAAACTGACTCATCCAGGGTACAGGGTGGAGAGTCAATACTTTCTTCAGAGCAAGAAAGGGACTCACAACTGTCAGTGCGATTGGACATCATATTGTTATTCATGGTACAGGGCAGGCTCAGAGAAACCTTCTCTGGACACAACAAAGATGCTTCAGTGTCAGATTCGCAAAACCAAACCGCTGTCTCACTCTTAGATTCGGCTAACAATGTCGAATCCGGGGAGTCAGAACGCAAACCTTGCGAATCCAAGATCGCTTTAGGTTGTGAAACTGACCCTTCCATAGCGCAAACCTCCACGATCTGCGGAGCAGACTGTAAGGCGTTCAGGACAGAAACACTGGAGCAACTGTCACCAGGCAACGGGCCCTTACAGATGTGAACAGGGCGAAACAAAGACTCATTTGCAGAAGAAATAGCAACAACAACAGGAGAAACTTTATTAGACATATTAATTTTACTTTTGACGCTGCATAATTTAGGAATTTTCCCCATAGCAGGATCATAGATGGAAGATCTTAAAGATCTGTTTTTAGATGACAAGGGATCCCACATATCTTTGAGAAAACTGGCACATTCATGTTGGACGCAATTTGCAGGAACATCCGAGAAACAGGCATTAGATTGCATAAATTCAAACTGCACACAGTCAGGAGGGAATCTTTCAGGATTCGCACAGGAGTCAACCACAGTGGTACACCCATTCATTTCAGATTGCACAATATCTAGACTCACATGCTTTACCCCAGAAAGGCAGGAACAATCATCCGATAACAATGTCTCTTTATTGGAATCAATTGATTGGTGTGTGTGCAACTCATCCAAAATCATCTGCCACACACACATCACTGGGTCCACAAAACACCTGTCACACTCATCAGAATCTATCAAAGTGTACACGGAATTTATACAAGCGTTTAGCGTCTCTGCGCTTTCTGCGATATAGAAATCGCAAAACGCCTTCCAATCCATCTCGAATTCCTCAACCAAAGCTCCAATATCCCAGTGAGCAAATGGGGCTCAAACAACCCGGTATCTAAGTAGCTCTCATAAGGGTTGGGGTCAGGAACATGCATAGACTTTCTTACTCCTTTAATATAGAAAATAATTCTGCCTATTAAAGGGTCCACAAAAGCTTCTGATTGGGGTAATAAACCCTGAGACTGAGCAACATCATGAAGCGTTTTATTCAGGTGCTTGCGTTTTTTAGTTCTTTCCTTTTTAGCAACCTTGCATGACTGCTGTTTAAACGCAAGAGAGGTATCAGAGCAGTTCTCTTGCATCTGCTTAGAACCTGAAGTGGCAACAGAAACATTGAACTGATTGTTATACTGAATGGTTTTGGATAGAACAGCTGACTTATCAGCAGCTACACATTAAATCAGAGCAGGTGGTAAGCAAGACAGCTTAAACCAGTGAGAGAAGATCAATGTAAGAAATTGATACAGATTGTTATTCCAAGAATTGCCTTTTAATACATTATAAGCCCAGGAGAACAGATCCCCTTGCAAGAGCACATAGGCTAATTTAAGAGCTGACGTGGATGGATCAGTAATTTGAAAGGTAGGATTCAGACAAAATTTTACACATTCAGAGAGGAAATCCTGCTTAGTCTCTGAATCCAGTTTTTTGAAGCTCTTAAAGACACAGGACCCATATTCAACAAAAACGTACAAATCGGAAATTCCCTCTACACTGGGAATTTCGGTTTGGCTGGTCATACTGTAACGATTGTGAAATTCTCTCCGTGGTCAGCGCACAGGACGCGTGCTGACACTGCGGAAATCCTCCACAAGCGTATAATTTGAGAGAACCCAGCAAAAGGTGTAACGCACCTGTAGAGGGAAATTCCTGTCGGCAGATGGAGCTGTGGAGTGCAGAGGAACAGATCCTCTGCCCTGCCAAAGACGCCAGATAGGAATTGTATGAAGGGAAGAACGCAGGGCAAGATAACCCTTAAAGAAAGAGAGTAAAGCGACAGAGTGTATGTGTGTCCACCAATCTAGTCGCCACCCAGTGACGATGAACACACAACCATGAAGATCAGGTGAGAAGGCAATCGCAAGAGATGGCGATTGCTAACAGTGACACAAGACAGAATAAGCACAGAGGAGGAATGTATGTGTGTGTACCAATCTAGTCGCCAACCTGCGACGGTGGACACACAACAGAGGAAACCAAGTGAGAACGCAATCGGAAGAGAAGCGATTGCGAATGAGAATGAGCACAGGGACAGAATGTATGTGTGTGCACCAATCTAGTCGCCAACCTGCGACGGTGCACACACAACAGCAGATACGAAGTAGGAACGCAATCGCGAGAGAGGGGATTGCCAGAGGTGACACAAGGCTAAAGCAAGACAGGGCATGAGAGTAGCAAAGGCACAGCAATTCATACAATAAGAAGATAAGGAAAATAACAAACGCTAACTAAACGCGAACACCGCACTCATTCGCAACAGCGAACGCGTTTACAGCGCGATCTCCGCACATTAAGTGCAACAGAGACAAGCACGCCTAACTAACCCCCCGCAACCCAAACACGAAACAGAGAACGCGAGCGCTTGCTTAACGGTTACCTCACCGAGCCTACAGCAAGCGTTCGTATCAGACAAGACAGACAGATGGCCGGGAAACAGGATAGGAAAGATCCACTGCTCTTTCCGCCAGAGCGAGTGCAATCCAAGTAAAGCAACAGAGCTTAGCAGGATCCACTGCTCTTTCCGCCAGAGCGAGTGCGATCCAAGTTCAGGGACAGGATAGGAAAGATCCACTGCTCTTACCGCCAGAGCGAGTGCGATCCGGGTTCAGGGACAGGATCACAGATCAGAAGGATCCACAGCCGCTACCGCTAGGGGTTAGTGCGATCCAAGCAAGACAGGCAGATGAGATAGCCGGTGGCAACCGCTGCTCCAGCTATACTCCAAGAAAGCAGATCAGAAGGATCCACAGCCGCTACCGCTAGAGGCTGGTGCGATCCAAGTAAGACAGATGAAACAGAAGGGGCTACCAGTAGCAACCGCTGCACTGGTTAGCACCCACAGACAGGACGATTTCCTATCGACCACCGTTGGCGACAGGACAATCACAGCAGAGAGGCAACATAGACAAAACAGATAAGCAGGCTAACTGCACTAGAGGAGCTGCCTAGTGCAGTCCCCAGAATTACTCTAAGATACCTATAACAATCCAACAGGGAAGGCTGACACTCCAGGAGTGTATTTAACAAACCGTTATGACCAGCAAAGCCTTCTGGTCAGCAGAAGGCTTTTATACTGCCAGCCCTCAAACGAGACAGCTGGGCAATTTGCATGTATGCAAATCCCTCAGCAAAGCAACTCTGAAAGTTGCAAGATGAAGCCAGGTTTCTTTTCCAGAGACCTGCATCTCTCAGACATAAGGAATGGTCAAACAGCTGTCTGCCTGTGCAGCCAGCTGAGCGGATCATTACAGTCAGCTTATGGTTCTTGAGTGACTTTCGAAAGAGTTTGAAATTATCCCTCTCAGTGTTGAGAGCTTTTTTGTCTCCCATGCCTGTTACTTGACCTTGTTCTTGTGTACTTCTGTCTTTGAGATTTTAAGTATAGAAGCAATCTGATGCTCACAATACAATAAAGTCAGAATTGCAGCTTTCTTTTCCTCTCTCAGAACCTTTCTTTTTCACTTTTTTTGGCGTTGTCAGAAGTTATTACCGTATATTCCAAATTACTTAGGATGTATTTCTGGCAGTGTTTTCCCATCCAACTCGTCACAATGCAAGAGGACGGTGTTGATTACAACAGTTTTTTTTATACTTTACCTAATAATATTTAATTCACGTCAACTTGTGAGATTTCAAGTAGATGGTATGTACAGTAGACATCTCCAAGAAACTGGAAAAACAAAGAAGACCAGGAGCCAATAGTGTGATATGTCTGTACATCAAATATAGTTGATAAAGGAGAGTATACTCAAGTGTACAAGGTTGCAAGAACCTGCATCTACCATTAAGGTGCAGTGCACTTTTTTCACAGCTGTATATTGATCTATATATTTGCTGCAGGAAACAGCTCTTACAGATGATAACAGCTGGGCATGACAAATAAGGCTATACATCTGGTATCTGGGTATTGTCTATATGACAAGACAAAGAACATATATATTGCGCTTTTCTATTTGCGGACTGAAGGCACTAGGGCGCGCTCTATAGGCAATAACAGTATTGGTGAGCCTTGCCCAAGGTCTCCTACTGAATAGGTGCTGGATTCGAGCCCTGGTCTTCTGTGTCAGAGGTAGAGTCCTTAACCAGTACACTATCCAGCCACTTTATGGTAAGTCATCTCTTCTCCAGTTACCACAGATAGCTGATACCTATTGCATGTCCTCAACTAAACTAAATGTGGCTTTATCAGGAGGATGCATATTTGTCTTTAAAGAAATCCGTAAGACATTCCTTGTTGTGTTATTTCAAAGTATATTTAATAGTTCTGAGTTTTGAGTACTTTTTTTTTATTTGCAGGGGGCATGGACTGCATCAGACTCGGAGAGACGGTTATTGAGTATTCAAGTGATTTCAGATTCTACATAACAACTAAACTCAGAAATCCTCATTATCTGCCTGAGTTAGCTACTAAGGTCTCCCTGTTAAACTTTATGATCACCCCTGAGGGTCTGGAGGACCAGTTGCTTGGGATTGTTGTGGCAAAGGAGAGGTTGGTGCTTTTTAATGGATATTTACACTTAATGTTGAAAGTTTTGTTTTTTAAATAATGGAAAAAAAAAACAGCCAATAACACTGTGTACCTAAGAACAATTAAAACTGTGATAGTAACTCACAAAACTGATGTTGGCTTAGGCTAAACGTTTATATCGCGTAATCTGGTCCTCTACTCAGTATACATGCTTTGATATCCCCTTTTTCTGGGCTCAAGGGGTCCTTGTTCTCTAATCACAAATACATATTTATGATGACCTACATAGTAAAAGATTGACAGCCGCACAGAGAAAAAGTAATCCACAGTTATAGTGCAGTGCCATGAAGCTTATTATTCTTCTCATTATAGACCGGAGCTTGAAGAAGAGAGAAATGCTCTGATATTGCAGTCTGCTGCTAATAAAAAACAGCTGAAGGAGATTGAAGACAAGATTCTGGAGACCTTGCAGTCATCAGAGGGAAACATTTTGGAAGATGAGAGTGCCATTCAGATTTTAGACTCTGCCAAGATCATGTCTAATGAGATTACCAAAAAACAGCAGGTTAACAATTACTAAATGCTGACTTGCACTAGGAGATATATAAATGTTTATCTACAACTTGCTTTTATACAAAATTCTAATCTATTTCATATTTCTGTAGGTTGCTGAGAAAACTGAACTTAAGATAGCAGAGTCTAGAGAAGGCTACAGGCCCATTGCTAAGCACTCATCTGTCTTGTTCTTCAGTATTGCTGACCTGGCCAACATTGACCCCATGTACCAGTATGCCCTCAACTGGTTTGTGAACCTCTACATCAACTCCATTCAGGACAGGTGAGAAACTTTCTTGCTTTAGAATGGCATCATGGGAAAATCCACTCAAATTTTCTCTTATTTTGATACAGTGAGGAAAGTTAAATCCTTGGTCAGCTTTTTATTGCTATTGGCATTCCCTTAGGGAGAGTGCCTATTACTTACACCCCAAGTGACACACCAAGGGCATTACTGACACTAAAAGGTCCTGTGGATTTTTAATCAATTGAATTTGTAGGGAAAATGCCCAAAATGGTGATTGAGACACATCAATAGGCTAATTGGAATTCAGTAAGTGATGCCAAAATTTTACAAAATGGTTCTCTTCTTCAGTTGATTAGTAGTCAAGGCCCGCAAGTAATCTGAGAAGTGCAAGAGCTCTAATTACCTGATCAGTAAACAACCAACTATGGGAAGACAAATCCACTGGCAATGACTTAATGTTTCAAAGAGTTCTCATTCTTTTCTTTTTTTAAGGAAACCCTTTTAAGATTTACATTTTAGTAAATTATAGTACAGACGTCCATTCAGAAACCAACGTTACCTGTGGCAAATAATGCACAGAGTACCAATATCATTAAACAACCCAAGGATATAGATGTTTTTTTTTCTAAAATGAGTATACATATTGAAATGTTGTTTTGACATTCTACACAAAAGTTTGAGTGTTCATTCTGGTGTAAATATAACACACAACACATTATGATTTTGCTGATTGTCAGCCTCCAGCTCTTTCATCAGAAAGCTCAAAGCAGTGACTTTTGTGTTGTGCTTTGGTTGTATTGATGTAGCATATGGATACATGTAATATAAACCATGGGATTTACTAATCCGCATCACTACTGAAGAAAATATACAAATTACTTTTCAGGCTTTGATTGCAATGAACTATATATCACATTATACATATAATATTTTATACAATATTCAATAAATGCTTTTGTTTTACAGATGAGGATTAATTCTTTTCATGAGAGTTTCTCAGTAGGGATTTTTCGTTGTACTGTAGGCACTTTTAATTAATCTGCATGATTATATCTTTTAGCAACAAATCCAAAATCTTGGAGAAACGTCTCCGATACCTGAATGATCACTTCACTTATAATTTATACTGCAATGTGTGTCGTTCCCTGTTTGAAAAAGACAAGCTGCTGTTTTCCTTTTTGCTGTGCTGCAACCTCCTCATGTAAGTTCCCCTTCTGTGGAATATTAGTTGTCTCTGTTTATCTTGTCTGGATAGCTGACCATCCTTTACTTGTCATTTCAGGGCCAGGAAGGAGATTGAGCTGCAGGAATTCATGTTCTTGCTGACTGGAGGAGTGGGACTTCAGAACAATGTGGCAAACCCAGCTCCATCTTGGCTCCCTGATAAAAGCTGGGATGAGATTTGTCGTGCTAGTGATTTGCGCTCCTTCAAAGGTTTGAGGTAAGAATTTTGACTAAACGGATTAAGAATTATACAAAGGATCCTAAACATTTTATGCCTGGTACACACCATACAATTTCTTTTCAGATAGAAGGGTCGAAAAGTGGGCTGTGTAGTGGGCTCTCCTTATGCCCACCGCTCGCCCCGTTCTCCTCCGGTGCCCTCCGCTACCGTGTACCGACCCTCCGAACCTACTTCCTGGTCGGGAGGGTCGGTGAAGACTGAGTAGGCGCTGCCTTGCAAAGTGCTCTGTTACTGTGCACAACTTCACAAGTACGTAGTGCACACGCACAGATCGCTCCCTGCCGTGGGTGTGTGATCAAGGACTTGTGTCACTGGGCAGCACCTGCGCAGTCTTCACGACCCACTGACCAGGAAGTAGCTTTGGAGGCTTGGTACACAGTAACAGAGGGTACGGGTGGAGAACGGGGCAAGCGGTGAGCATAAGGAGAGCCCACTACACATGCTTACTCCCCCCGTTTTTACCTTTTTCGTTTGGGCTAATGTATCCTTTAAAGGACCACCATCACGAAAAATTGTAAAATAAAAAATACAAGTAAACACATACTTATAAGAAGTACATTTCTGCCAGAGTAAAATGCTCTATAAATTACTTTTTCTCCTGTACTGCTCACAGTAGGTAGCAAAAATCTGACAGGTTTTGGACTAATCCATCCCCTGTTGGGGTATTCTCAGGTTTTATTTTCAAAAGCACTTACTGGATTGCAGTAGCCCCGTCCAACTCAAACACTCAATTTCGGTGCGAGGCGGAGGATTTGGGTGCTGACAAGCCGCATTGTGAATTACACATATAGTGGCCCTCACTGTGTAAATTTGGCGCTGGCAATAGCCAGTGCTTCAATTATGATAAAAACAGCATAATAAAAAAAACAGTGTAATTCTGGTGCTGGCAATAGCTATTGCTTGAATTATGGTTAAAAACAGTGTCATTAAGCAGTATAATGACTTTAGGTGGAACAATCAGGGGACAAAATATCTATGCATCAAGCTTACTAGTGACCCTGCAAGTCTTTTTAATGCCAATTTTCCCCCAATTATGAAAGACTGTAAAAAGAAACTTCAAGCATGGGATCGACCATGTTTTAATGTTTTAGGAAGAGTAGACATAATTAAAATGATGATACTTCCAAAACTGCTATTTTTGATACGGAATCTCCCTGTGACCCTTCCCAGTGCCTGGCTGAGAAATTGGGAAAAGATCTTTCAGTATTTTATCTGGCGTAACTGCAAATGCAGGCTTAATTACAGGCTCCTTACAAGGGATAGAGAGGCGGTGTGATTGGCAGCACCAAACATTAAGAATTACTATTTGAGCGTACAGCTGGCCAGGATGCTGGACTTAAAGAGGGAACTCTCAGGGGCCTTTACATCTAAAAACTCATCAAAGGTATGGCCATGGTTGGAGGGGGAGGAGTGCAACTTTGATACAGTCTTTACATGGATCCCGGGGAACATTTATAGACTTCTCCAAATATCTAGCCATCCTTTAACCAAACCAACCTTAAAAGCTCTTTATTGGATAATCTCTAGAAAAATACAGGAATTTCTCCAATTACATCATTAAGGGAGAACCCAGACTTCCCCCCTGGTATGCAGAACAAATGGTTCTATAAAAATAAACTAAGTTTGGTAACCCGCATTATTAACTTAAAGGGTGATAGGACCTTAGGGATTACCGGGCTTGTGGAGATAACAAAACAGGGGAATACATGGGGACTAATACAAGCCTGTAATTATTAACAGAAAATGGAGTTTAATAAGGGACCTGTGAGGAGAGAACTAAACATTTTTGAAAAACATCTATTTTTAAATATAGATTTGGAAAAAAAACTGTCAAAACTTTATGACTTTGTTAGGTATACGGCATGTTGCACTCTTCCTCCCCCTTCCTACTGTGCCAAATGGGAGAGGGAACTTGATCCACTCCTTAAAGAAAAATGGCCCACGATATGGTTAAATAACTGGAAAGTCCAGGATCCTGGGCTACAGCTTGTCCAGTTTAAAGCCATTGCTAGATGGTACGTAACACCTATACGTTGTCAATATACCCGGGGGGGCTAAATGCTGGAGATGTGGCCAGGGAGGAGGTACAGATATGTACATGTGGTGGTTCTGTCCTGTAATTGAACCTTTTTGGCAGGAAATAATAGATTTTTCGAGCATTTTGTTGAAAGAACGTTTTAAGCTATCAGCATTGGAGGCTGTCCTCAGTTTTGCTGATAAATATGACGGCATAGGTTGCTGTCTTATAAAAGAAATTGGAACAGCCGTAGCCAGATCTGTGATAGCCTCAGGCTGGAAAAGCTCTACACCGCCAACATTGATTGAATGGATCAACAGGATGAACACATTGTATGACTGTGGCGAAAACATATGGAACCATCTTGTTAAAAATCTTGAAGAGTCCACTTAGAGGGGCAGGGTTTAATAGATCGAGTGATCTGAGGTATAGCTTTGGTAGATAAGTGGGAAGGCGCATAAAACAGGGAACGGGTGATGAATGTGGTAGACGTATGTGGGAGTTGAAGGTATGAGTGTGAAGGATGTTAGATGAGAGAGGGGAGATGGATATGTTGTATAATAGTGGAGACGGTTGGGATGTGATGAATGTCGTAGATGTGTGTGGGAGTTATGTGTATGAGTGTGCAGTATGTTAGATGGAGGTATGGAGATGGATATGCTATATTATAGTGAGGAGTTGCCTAAGGCTATGCTATCTTAAGTGAAGGGATGAGAGGTGTTCGTACCACTGCGTTATAACGGTGTTAATAAAGATTAATTTTAGAAAGAGGTATACTGTATTACAAACTATGATGACAGCACCTCTCAGCTCAAGTGTGCGGCAAATAAGCTGTTATGCAAATAGTTGAGATCATATGTGCGCTGAGTTTGAAAAAAGAAAACAAAAAAACAAAAACAGTGTCATTCTGATGCTGGCAATAATCAGAACCTGAATTATTAGCAAAAAATGAATGAAAGAAGCATACCTGCCACTGTCGCTTGCTGTTGCTTGTTTATTTAAACCAGCTGATATTCAGTAGAAAGATTATAAAAGAAGCATCGCATACCATGAGAACGTTGCTGGTCAGTGCAGTGGGTGCGGGCACAAGGAGCCTGATAGCCTTTCTCGACAACCGGCACTTCTTCCAAGCCTGAATTATGGAAAGAAAGGCTTTGGGGAAATTTGGGCATAAGGCTACATTAGGGCAATAAACGGTGGTTTGCAAAAGTATTGAAGTTTTCCACATTTTGTCATATTACTGCCACAGACATAAATCAATTTTATTGGAATTCCACGTGAAAGACTAATACAAAGTGGTGTACATGTGACAAGTGGAATGAAAATCATACATGATTCCAAACATTTAAAAAGACCCAAAAAACTGCAAAGTGGGGTGTGCGTAATTATTCGGTCCCCTGAGTCAATACTTTGTAGAACCACCTTTTGCTGCAATTACAGCTGCCAGTCTTTTAGGGTATGTCTCTACCAGCTTTGCACATCTAGAGACTGAAACCCTTGCCCATTCTTCTTTGCAAAACAGCTCCAGCTCAGTCAGATTAGATGGACTGTGTTTGTGAACAGCAGTTTTCAGATCTTGCCACAGATTCTCGATTGGATTTAGATCTGGACTTTGACTGGGTCATTCTAACACATGGATATGTTTGTTTTTTTTTAAAAACATATTTTATTGAATTTTTGTAACTTTTTTACAAGACAATTTTTAGAGAAGAAATGACAGTATGAGTTTGCCTTTTAGGCCACAATAGTTAAAACACTTGTCAGATATGAACTACTGTCGAGTATACAGAGACAGATTTTCGATATTTGAGTACCACTTAGACTACTATAGGAACAGGTCCTCCCCCCCCCCCTTTCCCTCCTTCTCCCCACCTAACTAATTCCCTCCCAACCTCCCATACATGCTCATCTCTCACTTCCAAGATGGAGTTAGCCCCATGTCCCCGGCATGGGCGCTAGAGGAGTCTTAGCGAGTTGTGTTCAAGTCCGATCTAGCAGGCAGTGCTAGTTTGCCTAAAGTGCCTAGGAGGTCCTCAGTGGCGTACCATGCCGTGTACTTAAAGGGTTCCATTAAGGCCACAATTTCTGTTCTAGAGAAGGTGTATATAATAAAAGGTTTCCAGCGTTTGAAGAACTTTTTGGAGCACTTGTCCTTGTGCATCAGAGTATCAATTTTGGCCATGGCAAAAAGTTCAGTTAGTTCGGCTTTGAGGTCCCATGTTGTAGGCATAGACGGATATATCCACCTGTTAAATATAGTCTTTCGCGTAGCCGCAACACAGATGTGAGCTAGGTCTGATGGGATTTTAGTCTTATCGGGAGTATCCGGGGTTGAAGCAGAATGGTGAAAGAGGCAAAACATGGGGTCCAACTTAAGTTGTTTGTGACACATACGATTGATGAAGTTCATAGCTGAGGACCAGTATTTCTGTACTTTGGGACATAGCCAAATACAATGCGTAAGATCTGCTTGAGGTGATTTGCATTTAGGGCAGCATGGCGTATATCCCACTGGAGGTGTTTTATATTTGATGTCGAAGGCAAATTTGGCTCGATGGATAAATAATAGATGAGATTCTTTCCAGGTTTCATTGCTGATAAGACTTCTTAGCTTATTGTTACCTTCAATAATACGTTCTTCTAACTGTGTTTCAGGGAAATGCTTATTCCAGCAGTGGAGGTTTTATTTAGCCTGTTGGTTGGTTTGTAGAAGGAGAAGTTTGCGTTGTATGGCTGAGAGCGATAAGGTGTCTCCTTGGGGCTTAATAAACGTATCAAATAAAGATATATTCGCTATAGAGGAGATTTTGCTTATTTGTGATGAGACATAAGAGCGAATCTGCGCATACAGCAGGAAGTCTGAGCGAGGGATTTGGTATATACTTCTAATTTCGGAGAAGGATCTCCAAGTATGAGAATCTAAATTTAGCATTTGGCCTAATCTCACTAGACCCTTTTCCTCCCATTTTAACGAAGTGTTATGTTGCATGCCCGCTTCGAACCCCGGAGACCCCCATAGTGTAGTATATTTGGATACTCTCCAGGGTAAGTGGTGCATTTTACGTAGCTCCTTCCATGTGAGAATAGTATCTCTCATTAAGATGCTGTGTCTTATTCGTGGAGGAATTTGAGGCCATGAGGCATGTAGCAGGCCAGCTAAGGACCAGGGATCTGCTATGGCACTTTCTAGGGCAGAGTTAGAAAAAATGGAAGTGTTCGAGATCCAATCTCGTACGTGTCTAGATAGGCAGGCGATGTTGTATCGTCTGATATCTGGTATCCCCAGTCCCCCCGCATCTCTAGGCAGACATAGCTTACCCAAACGGATTCTGGCTCTTATTCTTCCATAGAAATTGAGAAAAGTTCTTGTTAAGCTGTTGAATGTCCTGATGTTTGAAAAGTAGAGGTAGCACTTGCATAGGGTAGAGTAGCTTGCCAAAGCTTACCATCTTCAAGAGGGCAGCTTGGCCCATCAAATTGAGGGGTAGATTAGCCCATCCCCTAATCTGATTAATGACCTTTTTCACAAGGGGGGTGATATTTAAGTGATAGAGAGATTGAGGGTCAGGTGATATTTTAATACCCAGGTAAGTGATTGGGCCCTTAGTGACATGGACTTTTAATTTGTTCCCTTGTGGCGGCATTCCAAGTCTTGTGAGAGGCATCAGTTCACTCTTGGAGGTGTTTATTTTATATCCTGAGACGGATCCAACTTGGCGAATTATATCTAGGAGGGTCGGTACTTGTGTGAGGGGTTCGCTTAAAAACAAGATGACATCATCTGCAAATAACGCTTGTGTAACGCGTTTGCCATTTATAACTATACCTGGGTTGGCTTTATTGAGCAATCTGGCCAGGGGTTCTAGCGCGATGTCGAATAATAAGGGCGAGAGGGGGCATCCCTGGCGGGTCCCTCTATATATGTTAAAAGGGGTAGATATGAATCCCGGTAGATGAATTCTCGCTTTAGGATCAGAGTATATTTTAGTAACCAAGTTCAGGAAGGCCCCCGAAAATCCCATTTTGGTTAGCGTCAGAGTCATCCAAGTCCAATGTACAGCATCAAATGCCTTTTCGGCGTCAAGAGTGAGCAAGGCAGCATTTTTGTATGTTTTTGGATATGCTCTGACGTGCTCCAGTGTTGCAAGGACCTTCCTAACATTGGCCACCGCCGAGTGTCCCCTAATGAATCCCACCTGGTTGGGATGAATGAGTTTAGGAATTATTATGGATAATCTAGTTGCCATTAGCTTAGTTAGAATTTTTATGTCCTGGTTAATTAAGGAGATTGGCCTATAAGAATCCGGGGAAAGCGGATCCTTACCTTTCTTGAGTATGAGTTTGATGTATACTTCATTGGCGGTTTTCAGAAAACCTTCCCCCTGTAAAATTGTATTGTATAAACGGGCTAGGGTAGGGGCTGCTTCTGTTTTTAAGATTTTGTAGAATTCTGCTGGGAGCCCGTCAGGGCCTGGTGTTTTATGGTTGGAAAGTGTTTTGATGATACCAATGACCTCTTCAGGGGTTATGTGTGCATTTAGTTCTTCCAGGTCCTGAGGACTAATTTTATTTAGTTTGGCTTCGTCTAACCATTTAGTGGCGGTCTGGTCGCTGCAATCCCGGGGCCTTGCATATATGGATTCATAGTAATCTCAAAGCGTGCTAGTGATTTCTCTCGGAACGTGGATCAAGGATCCTGTTTTATCTCGTATCAGCAGGATATGATCATATTCAGCGGACCCTCTGGCAATTGCAGCGATCAGTCTTCCAGATTTGTTCCCATACTTAAAAAAGAAGTGACGTCTGTTCGATAGAGTTTGCATTTCTCTAAGTGTACACCATTTATTTACCTCTGTTTGCTTTCTGAGCCAGTCCGCTTTAGCAAGGGGGTCTGGGGATACCAGATACTTTTGATATGCCTCACGCACCTGAGACACTGCTTCCATATAGGTTTTATGGACCTGTTTTTTTTTATGGGAAACATGGGCTAGGATTCTTCCCCTGAGCACCGCTTTGGCGGTGTCCCAAAAGAGAAAGGGTTCACTGGAATGAGGTGCATTGTCATAGCTAAATTCCTCCCACCAGTTTTGCAGTAGCAGGTGGAATTCGTCATCTCCATAAACATACGAGGGAAACCGCCACAAAATATCAGAGCCTCGAGGAGTTTGAGTTAACATTTGCATTGTGATTGGTGCATGGTCTGATATCATTATATCATGGATCTTTGCTGATTGCAATTTGGGGATCAGGTTTTGGCCCATAAAAACATAATCAATGCGCAAGAAGGAGGAGTGAGGGGGCGAGTAAAAAGAATATTCCTTGTCACAAGGATGGAGGAATCTCCAAGTGTCAGTTAGTTTAAGTTCTTGAGCAAAATTATTAAGATTTGTCGGCCCTCCACCCCTCCTCCTTTTCCTCCGCCGTCAACTTTTGTGTCTTCCTGAACATTCATCACCTCATTCCAGTCTCCCCCTAGAATCAATTTGTCAGGATTTTCTCGTGATAGTTTCTTTGTCAAGGATCTATAAAATTTAGTTTTACCCTCGTTGGGACCATAGATATTATATATAGTGAGATGTTCTCCTGTGAGGTGTATCCTCACCGCTACACTGCGCCCCTGTGAATCAGAGTGTATTAGTTCCACTTTCCCTTTAATAGTTTTACTTATTAGAATCAAGGTTCCCGCTTTCTTCCCAACTGCTGCTGAGCCTAGAGAGTGTGCCACCCACCCTTTTTGCATAAATTTAAATTCTTCAGCCCGAAGGTGTGTCTCCTGCAGCAATGCCACATCTACTCTAAGCTTCTTAAGGTGTCTTAAAACTTTGCCTCTCTTAATGGGGGACCTCAAACCTTTAACGTTCCATGAACATATCTTAATTGTTATAGCGTGCATATAGCAAGATCTCCGTGTCCGGTGAACCATACACCTCCCAGGCTTAATAAAGGCATACCATATAACAAGAACACAACATCACATTTAGCAGACATTAGAGCGAGAGATGAGCTGTTGATATGTTTTGTTTTAAACCATTGCATTGTTGCCCTGCCTTTACGTTTAGGGTCGTTGTCCTGCTGGAAGTTGAACCTCCGCCCGTCTTAAGTCTTCTGCAGACTCCAAAAGGTTTTCTTCCTTTTCTTCCAAGATTGCCCTGTATTTGGCTCCATCCATCTTCCCATCAACTCTGACCAGTTTCCCTGTACCTGCTGAAGAGAAGCACCCCACAGGGCATGATGCTGCCACCACCATATTTGACAGTGGGGATAGTGTTCAGAGTGATGTGTAGTGTTAGTTTTCCACCATACATAGCGTTTTGCATTTTGGCCAAAAAGTTCCATTTTGGTCTCATCTGACCAGAGCACCTTCTTCCACATGTTTACTGTGTCCCCCACATGGCTTGTGGCAAACTGCAAACAGGACTTCTTATGCTTTTCTGTTAACAATGGCTTTCTTCTTGCCACTCTTCCATAAAGGCCAACTTTGTGCAGTGCACGACTAATAGTTGTCCTATGGACAGATTCCCTCACCTGAGCTGTAGATCTCTGCAGCTCGTCCAGAGTCACCATGGGCCTCTTAACTGCATTTCTGATCAGCGCTCTCCTTGTTCGGCCTGTGAGTTTAGGTGGACGGCCTTGTTTTGGTAAATTTACAGTTGTGCCATACTCCTTCCATTTCTGAATGATCGCTTGAACAGTGCTTCGTGGGGTGTTCAAGGCTTTGTAAATATTTTTGTAGCCTCAGCCTGCTTTACATTTCTCAATAACTTTATCCCTGACCTGTCTGGTGTGTTCTTTGGACTTCATGGTGTTGTTGCTCCCAATATTCTCTTAGACAACCTCTGAGGCCGTCACAGAGCAGCTGTATTTGTACTGACATTAGATTACACACAGGTGCACTCTATTTAGTCATTAGCACTCATCAGGCAATGTCTATGGGCAACTGACTGCACTCAGACCAAAGGGGGCTGAATAATTAGGCACACCCCACTTTGCAGTTATTTATTTGTAAAAAATGTGTGGAATCATGTATGATTTTCGTTCCACTTGTCACGTGTACACCACTTTGTATTGCTCTTTCACGTGGAATTCAAATAAAATTGATTCATGTTTGTGGCAGTAATATGATAAAATGTGGAAAACTTCAAGGGGGCCGAATACTTTTGAAAACCACTGTATGCTAGGAGAACAATTAGTTCAGGGAGTGCTGTTATTCAGCTTCACTCTGCGCCCAAATTTCCACACGGCCTTTTCACATTTACTCCAGACCAACTGCCAGAATAGTGTACAGCAAACAGGGAGGCCAGGAGGCATGTTTTTTTGACACTTTCTATGGAGTACTTTTGTAAAGAATAAAATAAATACTAAGAATCCCCATGAGGAGATGGGCTAGTCCAAATTCAGTCAATTACCCATCAGATTTTTACTACTTACATAGGTAAGTGACATCAACATAGGAAAAAAATAATTTATAGGATTAGTATTCTACACTAAAATGTTAATCTACTATAACCTGTGTTATATTGCATACAAAGTGGAATAGCTTGAATAAATATTGGAAAAAAAATAAATGATCCAGAATGTGCCCATAATTCTTTGTGTGTTTCTACACCCAGGGAACATTTTATTCAGAGGCCAAATGAATGGCACACTATATATGACAGCAGAGAGCCACACAGTGTTCCATTACCCAGTCCATTCAATGAAAAGCTGAATGAGCTCCAGAAAATGATCGTACTGCGATGTCTGCGACCAGACAAGGTGAGGAAGGTTTTCACTGTAACATGCAGAATCCCATAAAAACCTTCTGAGATTGGAAAAAGAAATTGATATGAAAAACACCCTGCTATTCCGTGTGAAGATGCAAATATATACAGTATACAGTAACCCTCACGTAGGATCCCAAGTATATAACAATAGTTATCCCCTGTAAGTAGGGATGCTCATTCGTATTTCGCGGAATTGAAAATTCAGAATTTCCGATCGGAAAAAAGGAACTCGGAAATCGGATTTCTGTAGAAATACTGCATTACCACAACTCGGTAATTTTAGCCGAATCACAGAACTCTGAAGCATTGGACCAATCAGAGAATACAGAGTCAACTCGGACGTATTTGGCCCATCAGAGAATGCAAAAAATGACCAAAAACCCACTACTCAGAAATCCGAACTCGGAAATCGGAAACCGATCAGAAATCCGTGAAATCGGTGATCGGCATTGACGGAAAATGGAATTTCTGCAGAATCGGAAATCGACATTTCCGACCATCCCTACCTGTAAGAAAAGTCATCTTTTTCCCCCCAGTTGCTCATCTCACTCCCCTTCCAGCTCATAATTCACATCCCAATAATCACAAACTTGTTTGAATATTTTTTCTTTTTCATTAACCAAAGTGGTCAGGTGTTCCATAGTTTTAACCCATCGTACCCTGTGGACCACATCTTCTACCCTAGAAACTGAACTCCTCTTCCAAAAAGCAGCTAAGGAGATTTGTGCTGCCGTTAAAACATGATTGAGCATCCTCTGGGTAAGAGCCCTCATGCCTTCTTTAGGTTTACCCAAAAGATATATCCAGGGATCCAATGGAATATGTTTCAAAATAACCTTATAAATTAGAGTCTGTATCGTATCAGTTTTCCTTTGATTATAATGATTGTACTGCACCTATCAGTTGTTTTTCAGGAAACTAATTAAATTCCATTTATTTAACACTTAGATTGTCCCAGTTATCACCAATTATGTGACTGATAAACTCGGGAAGAAATTTGTGGAGCCGCCTCCATTTGATTTATCAAAAAGTTATTTGGATTCTAATTCTACCATCCCTCTCATCTTTGTTCTATCACCTGGAGCTGATCCAATGGCAAGTAAGTATTACATCATGGATTATAAAATTAAAATGCAACTCCAGGCACACGTTTCCATAATCTTGTGGCATACCTTTTTTTATAGATGTAATAAATGTAATAAGATGCCTTAACTGTTACTTCAGGAGGAACATTTTGCATTTATTTATGTTTATGTATGTTTGCTAAAGAATGTTTCTCCTCTGTGTGTCAGTATATATAAGCTGTGTTTTTCAGATTTTGTCAGGAACCAAGTCCGACGAAGGCTTTTTATAAGCCGAAAACTTACAGTTTATTCATCTCTAAGTTAGCCAATAAATGGTATCATACTGATTTACAACTCCTTGCTTTTACTGATAGCTAACATAGTACAACACTCTACTGCTTCTCATAGATGGTCATGAAACACTTCACCAGGCATTTCTTGTAACTCAAGACTTCCAGAATTGTGGGTTGGTATTAGTGTTGGTATTCCACTCTGATACTTCCGCCTTCCAGATTGGAATCAAGAAATATCAGAGCTAAATGAAATGCACCCAGTTCTGCTGTCCGGTGCTGAAATGGTGCTGAATGCGGTTGTTCATGTTTCCAACCATGTGGTGCTGAATTCAAATATCAACACTAGCTGATCTTGTCCAAATGTGGTGCCTAACTGTGTAAGGGATTAAAGAGTATCTTCAGTCACAGGAATGAAACAGTGCAGCTTTGAGTGTCTCTGGGCAGAAATACATTTGCCTAGAATTAGATTACTTTTGCACATTAGATCAGCAGCATTCTGTATACAGTATACCGTAATTTAGGCAGAAGTGTTCACCATTCTATATCTACTTGGGCTGATGTATGCCTTGCTTTTAGAGGTGTTTTATTTGTTTTGTACATGGGGAGAGGGTATTTTGTGGTTGTATTATGTGAGTTTGTAGTTTCTGCACAGGCTCTGTCCTATTTTTGTATTAAATTCATATGTGCCCTAAGCACCTAGTACGGTTTGCTCTAATTTTAAGGATGTCTTTTTGTTTATGATAAGACTTTTTGGGGGGGCTGGGGCACTCTCTCTAGATATTAGGTATTGAAGGTGATATCCTGTTTTGGTTTGCAATAAAAATAATAAAGTCATAAAGGGGTTCATAGTGATCTGCAAATATTGGTGTTTCTTGTGGGAGGAATTAAACTTATTAAAATCCAACTAAAGAGGTGACTTACATTTTAAAGATTGTTTGAATATACTGGGGGTGCCATAAACTAGGTCCAACTATGCTGTAGCTTATTATTTTTAAGCTATAACTCAAATATTTTGCATTTGTGTTTGATCAAGCCCCAGAAACAGGTTCTGTCTTCAAGTCTAACCATCTTGGCTCCTGTGCATGTTGCCAACTGCAGTTGCCAAGCAGTTAGTAAGCACCTCTTGTATACACTGTAAACTGGCAGGAAGGGAGTGATCTGTGTAAAATCCCCATAAAAGAAACATACTCTCCCATTAATCAGTTTTGTATGCCTTCCCTTGTTGTAATATGCAGTTTGCTGGCCTAATGAAATGTCTTATCTCAGGCTTGCTGAAATTCTCCAATGACAAGAATATGGGTGGAGGAGACAAGTTCCAGGCCATCTCTCTTGGACAAGGACAAGGTCCTGTGGCTTCAAGAATGATTAAAGAGGGAGCTGCAAACGGGACTTGGGTTTGTTTACAGAACTGTCACCTGGCTGTATCCTGGATGCCTATGTTGGAGAAGATCTGTGAGGAGTTCACTAGTGACACATGTCATCCTGACTTCAGACTTTGGTTAACTAGCTATCCCTCACCCAAGGTAAGTAGATAAGGACTAAGGACTGCCACATATGTTACACTGTAATCAAAGAATTATAGGTTTCAAGGGTAACTAAAAGCAAGATGGTATTTGGCTGTCATATTTATTTCATTTTAAACTATACCGGTTGCCTGGCAGTCCTGCTGTTCTTTGGCTTCAGTAGTATCTGAATCACACATCTGAAACAAGCATGCATAAAATCTTGACGTTTTTGCCATTTGAAACACTTGATCTGCAAGCTTGTTCTAGGTCTTTAGCTAAATGTTTTAGAGGCAGAGGATCAGCAGGACTGGTATTGTTTGAAAGGAAACACATATTGCCACCTGCATATCTCTCTCACTTCAGGTTCTTTAAATTGAACCAAAGCCTTATTATTTCCATTATTTCTAAAGTACCAGTTTAATTCACAGAGCTTTATAGAATGCATTAAAGAGAACCTGTAAGCAGGAAAATGTGCATGTGTTGCACGCTTGCAGGCCCTCAAAATAACATGTAGATTGTGACACATCTAGTAATGAATTATGTAATCACTGAGAACCCACATAACAATACCTGGACATTTCAGTTGAGTAAATTGCCAGATGGCATGAGTGAAAGAGTTTGGCTAAGATCATCAGAGCCAGGAAGCTCGTGTGTGTATGCCAACTTCTCTTTTGTCTGTATCACTGCAGTGATAACAATCTTATGGCAGTGGCTGCAGAGTTCTCACCTTTGTTTGAAAAAGGGAAGAAGTCACTTTTCCTGGCTTCCTTTATGATCTCATTCTCCAGTGCGGTTGGTTCAGGCTTACCAGAAGAAACAATTCATTTCATTAATATGTTCACAGGCAGCATGTTCTTGCTGGCTGGATGTAATGCTAAAAGTGTGAGCATCACACGCTTGACTAAAGTGGCCAATAACAACCACCTCAGCCAATAGTCAGTATTGAGGCCCCTGACCCCCAACCCGCGAGTGATCCCTCCGGCGGATCAGCTATTCTCCGTGATGGCCGATTGCATTGTCTGCACCGCTCCCCCGCCCGCTGTGTGATGTCATGCATGCGTAACTCCACCGTCTCTCCACCTCTCTAGCATAGCTACAGAACACATACTCAGCTACACAGCTGACACACCTCTGCACAGTCCAGCCAGAAATGTCGCCAAGGGTATCGGGTTCTGATCCCCAATGGGCAACAGAAGTCAACGGGTGTGTACACACCTTTAGGAAAATGTTATTTTACTTCTAGAGGGCACTGAAGGGTTCTGTAGGATGATAGCTGTAAGATTACAATAAAGAAAAACATGTGATATCTTACCATCCCTAGCTTCTTTGACAGAATTAACATTATGTTATCTACAGAATGCCAGTGGAAGTTATATGAAAAGTCTGCAGAATTCTTAACATCCCTCAACTTTACTCTCTGCTTTACAAAGGAAATTGACATTCCCTAGCTAGAGAGGGATTGCCTTGTACTAAAGAAATTAAAATATAGCAGTCCTTTTCAGAACAAACAACAATATCTTTGCAGCCTAGCAAACACAGCATGTGTGGTCTCCCAGATCAGGGTCCACTATGCTGGGTTAACTGGACTTTTATTTCCCAGCTGAGCAATCCTCTCAGGGGAACCAGCAAAATCCTGGTGTGGACCCATTTGCTCACCTGAGCACCAGCCTCAGTGTGAAGATGTCAGAGCACATCAGAATGGTAGGGCAGATGAGAGAAATCAGGTATATATGTACTCAGCGTCTACACAGTAGACAGTTCTCCCTGTTGTACATGAATGGAGAGGGAGCCACAGTCTGTGGTTGTACAAGAGTGATAACGTGTGTTTAGCTGAGTGTGACCCACACTTCATTGTGAATAGAACATGATTTAGCTCATTTACTCACATCCAACATTTGGGATCAATTCAAATGTCAGGTATTAAGTGGTGAGGATTTGCCTCTGTCATCTTCTTCATGATGACGGTTGCTGAAAAGCTTGTAAATTGTTGGTTGCAGTATCTGCAGCATTTTTTTTATGAACTGAGGGCACTCTGGATTCTTTAAATACAGAGACCACATACCGTAATAGTACCTGCAGAGACCAAATAACAGCTCATGTACTGGCCTTTCAGCAACTCCTGATATATTAATATGACTTATGTGAGGTATGTGAAGTAGTTTATTTTAGAATACCAGAAAAGTAAAAAAAATCCAGTTATTTAGATTTGCAGGATCACTTATAATATACACCAAGGAGAAACTTTGGGGTAGATATGAGGCACCTTAGTAAAGCAGCTCCTGTTTATTACTTTACAGTTTCCAGTCACTATTCTTCAAAATGGAGTCAAGATGACCAATGAACCCCCGACTGGATTACGACTGAATCTGCTACAGTCTTACCTCACTGATCCAATCTCTGACCAAGAGTTCTTCAATGGCTGCCCAGGGAAAGAGCAGGTGAGCGTTTTTACAAATAGCTAAACAAAAATCGAACTTGTGCGATGTCAAAAATGATTCAATTTATCATTATCTGTTTAGATTTGGGAGAAGCTGCTTTTTGGAGTGTGTTTCTTCCATGCCTTGGTCCAGGAAAGGAAGAAGTTTGGTCCTCTTGGATGGAATATTCCTTATGGGTTCAATGAATCTGATTTGCGAATAAGCATTCGCCAGTTACAGGTGATTATATAACCCCCATGATAAAATCATTGAAATGACAGAGTGATACCCAGAGGCACCGAGCACAGACAGGGTAAACAATATCTCTGGGCTTCCTGGTTGTGGCAAACTTACACCAAACTTCTGTTCTAGTAATGTCACCCAAAAGATGGTGAGTGGAAGAGGTGATATGGCACCAGCAGCTGTAAATTAACACAGCCCAGTGACTTGCACCCGTAAGGACATATAGTAGAATGCAGTAAATTATTCAGGATGCCCATTTTAATGTTAAATATCCTGGCTTCAGCATCAGAATCAGTTCCTTATAGCTATATATTGCTGTATATTGCTATGTAGCCTCACCCTCCCACTGATGCTTAGCCTATGGTGTTTATTAAGCAGAATTCTCTTCCTAGAGCATTCTGTGAGGCCAGAGATCTTCTCTACTGACTTTAGAACGTTCAATAAATGAATATTCTACAGAGATCACCTGCCAGTACTAAAGATATTGCCATCTGTTATACAATTTCCGAAAGAAAATCAGGGGAAAGAAGGTTTTTGCAATGGGCAAACACTGACTAAATAATGTATAAATAAATGTTGTAAAAAAATATCTATATGAATTATGTTATTTTGACTATATTTCCTCTTTAAGTACAAATGTAAGTTTTGCATGGCAGCTGCCCCTTCATCAGGTAACATTGCCTTTAGATTGTAAGCCTCTGGCAGGGTCCTCCACTCCCTAGTGTAATCTACAGGATCATGTGCTCCTGTCCTATGACAGCCTGTACTTGTATTACTGGGCCTACCTAACCAGCCCATATTGCATGATCATGTATTTTGTACAATTTGTATGTTATACACATAGAACTTTGTTCTATGTGTATAACCCTATGTATGTCATCCTTGTATCATTGTATATATTTATTGTCCAGCGCTGCGTAATATGTTGGCGCTTTATAAATACAATAAATAATAATAATAATTGCCTGGAATTAATAGTCACACCTCATCACCACACGCATTTAGCAAAATACAAGGTCAATTCCAATAAAGTTCCAATTACGTTTTTAATTAAAACTTTAAAATTAGTGAAATCACACATATTTGATATGCTAATTTATACCCATGGTTGTGTCCATTTTGAAGGCTAAAGGTTTCTTGTCTTTTAATTTATATGTACAAGTCATAAAATATATTACATAAACCAGTTGTACCACACTAAGGTGCTATGATAGCTATTGGTATGGACAAGATTGTGACTGATTATCAACGTAATAGTAAAAAAAAAAAAAAAAATAGTAGAATTAATAGTATAATTGAATTTGTTTGAAATATGTACAGTATATTAAAAGGGCTACCACAACCATCCAAATGTTTAGTAAATTAAGTAAGTTAATTTAGTTCAGTAGGTTAATTAAGCAGTAAGCAAAGTCAAAGCCAGAATAGCACAGCCATAATAAAAAGTGCAGTGAAGGAATTGGCAGTGCTCCTATTCAGGCTGCAACTGAAATGATTACCAACAGAGGTGTGTGACGCCCCCCAGAGACTTATACACACCTTGAATTCAGAACAGATGCACTTAACCCTAAACTAGATAAAATTGAATGCAAACTGATACACATGCAGGGGTCGAGTAGGGGGGACGGGGGCCGCGGGGGGACGGCGTCCACTTACTATTTCCCGAGGGTGGACGCCGTCCCCCCTGGCATTTGTGGAGGGGAGCAGCGAAGTGGAAGGAGAGCTGTGAGCAGCGGTGGGGAAGGGCGGACATCCCCCCTTCCCTCACCTCGGGGCTCTCCTTCCCTCGCTCTCCCCTCCAGAAGTAATGTGCGGGCAGCCGGCGGGACATACCTCTCCTTGTTCCGGCGCCGGATCTGTGTGCCGCTGCTCTGGTCTGGACCAGACCAAACTTGCGGCACGCAGATCCGGTGTTCCGACGACAAGGAGAGGTAAGTCCCGCCTGCTGCCCGCACATTACTTCTGGAGGGGAGAGCGAGGGAAGGAGAGCCCCAAGGTGAGGGGGGGAGATGTCCGCCCTTCCCCACCACTGCTCACAGCTCTCCTTCCACTCCGCTGCTCCCCTCATGCTGGGGGGACTACTTATTCTGGGGACATATACCCCTGACTACATATACTGGGCACATATGCCCAGTATATGTAGTCAGGGGTATATGTGCCCAGTATATGTAGGCAGGGCAGGTGTATATGTCCCCAGTATAAAGTGATGTGAAAAACTATTTGCCCCCTTCCTGATTCTTTTGCATGTTTGGCATACTTAAATGTTTCTGCTCATCAAAAATCGTTAACTATTAGTCAAATATAACATAATTGAACACAAATGCAGTTTTAAATGATGTTTTTTATTATTTAGTGAGAAAAAAAACTCCAAACCTACATAGCCCTGTGTGAAAAAGAAATCGCCCCCTGAACCTAATAACTGGTTGGGCCACCCTTAGCAGCAATAACTGCAATCAAGCGTTTGCGATAACTTGCAACGAGTCTTTTACAGCGCTCTGGAGGAATTTTGGCCCACTTATCTTTGCAGAATTGTTGTAATTCAGCTTTATTTGAGGGTTTTCTAGCATGAACCGCCTTTTTAAGGTCATGCCACAACATTTCAATAGGATTCAGGTCAGGACTTTGATTAGGCCACTCCAAAGTCTTCATTTTGTTTTTCTTCAGTCATTCAGAGGTGGATTTGCTGGTTTTGTTTTGGGTCATTGTCCTGCTGCAGCACCCAAGATCGCTACAGCTTGAGTTGACGAACAAATGGCCGGATATTCTCCTTCAGGATTTTTTGGTAGACAGTAGAATTCATGGTTCCATCTATCACAGCAAGCCTTCCCGGTCCTGAAGCAGCAAACCAACCCCAGACCATCACACTACCACCACCATATTTTACTGTTGGTATGATGTTCTTTTGCTGAAATGCTGTGTTACTTCTACGCCAGATGTAACGGGACACGCACCTTCCAAAAAGTTCAACTTTTGTCTCATCAGTCCACAAGGTAATTTTCCCAAAAGTCTTGGCAATCATTGAGATGGTTTTTTTTAGCAAAATTGAGACGAGCCTTAATGTTCTTTTTGCTTAAAAGTGGTTTGCGCCTTGGATATCTGCCATGCAGGCCATTTTTGCCCAGTCTCTTTCTTATGGTGGAGTCGTGAACACTGACCTTAATTGAGGCAAGTGAGGCCTGCAGTTCTTTAGATGTTATCCTGGGATCTTTTGTGGCCTCTCGGATGAGTTTTCTCTGCGCTCTTAGGGTAATTTTGGTCGGCCGGCCACTCCTGGGAAGGTTCATCACTGTTCCATATTTTTGCCATTTGTGGATAATGGCTCTCATTGTGGTTCGCTGGAGTCCCAAAGCTTTAGAAATGGCTTTATAACCTTTACCAGACTGATAGATCTCAATTACTTTTGTTCTCATTTGTTCCTGAATTTCTTTGGATCTTGGCATGATGTCTAGCTTTTGAGGTGCTTTTGGTCTACTTCTCTGTGTCAGATAGCTCCTATTTAAGTGATTTCTTGATTGAAGCAGGTGTGGCAGTAATCAGGCCTGGGGGTGACTACAGAAATTGAACTCAGGTGTGATAAACCACAGTTAGGTTATTTTTTAACAAAGGGGGGGGGGGGGGAATCACTTTTTCACACAGGGCCATGTAGATTTGGAGTTTTTTTTCTCACTAAATATTAAAAACCATAATTTAAAACTGCATTTTGTGTTCAATTATGTTATCTTTGACTAATAGTTAACGGTTTTTGATGAGCAGAAACATTTAAGTGTGACAAACATGCAAAAGAATAAGAAATCAGGAAGGGGGCAAATAGTTTTTCACATCACTTTATACTGGGGACATATACACCTGCCCTGCCTACATATACTGGGCACATATACCCCTGACTACATATACTGGGCACATATACCCCTGACTACATATACTGGGCACATATACCCCCTGACTACATATAATGGGCACATATACACCTGCCTACATATACTAGGGCACATATACCCCTGGCTACATATACTGGGGCACATATACCCCTGGCTACATATACTGGGGCACATATACCCCTGGCTGCATATACTGGGAACACATACCCCCTGGCTACATATACTGGGGACACATACCCCTGGCTACATATACTGGGCACATATACCCCTGGCTACATATACTGGGACATATACTCCTGACTATTTATACTGGCACATATACCCCTGGCTACATATACTGTGCATGTATACCCCTGGCTACATATACTGGGGACATATACCTCTGGCTACATATACTAGGCACATATACATCTGGCTACATATACTGGGACTACTATACTCATGGCTACTTATAATGGGGACACCTATAGACCTGGCTACCTATGCTGGGGGTACCTATTTTGGGGGAACTGCTGTCAGATTATCTGCATTTTTGTGGAACCGCTGTTATATATTTTGGGGAACAGCTGCGACATTATGTGTATGTTAGGGGAACGTCTGCTGCCAGATTACGCGTATTTTGGGGAACTGCTGCCAGATTGTGTGTGTTTGGGGGACCACTGCTGCCAGATTATATGTATGTTGGGTGTTACGTGTATTTTGGGTGATTTGCTGCCAGGTTTCGCGTATTTTGGGGAACTGCTTCCAAATTATGTGTATGTTGGGGGAACTGCTGCTGCCACATTGTCTATTTTGGGGGAACCACTGCCATATTATCTGTATTTTGGAGGAACTTCTACCAGATTATGTGTCTTTTTGGTGAAATGCTGTCAGATTGCATCTATTTTGGGGGGATACACTACGGCAGAGCTCAAACTTCCCCGGCAGACCTTTTACATCACTGCTAAGGTCGTGAATATTTGGCCCCACCCGTGACCACGCCCACATTATGCGTGACCACGCCCATTTTTGGCGCGTTTTTCGAGGTGAGTCCACTCAATTCTTTTCCCAGGACTAGACCCCTGTACACATGAATACAGCTAGCCATAAGTAGACTTACATTTTTGTACAACAGGAGGAGATGGCAGTGCTTCGAAATGCAGGCTGTGCCAGAATTGACCAGCTGCATAGATGTGCAGAGCCCACACACAGGCAGATTACACAACTTGCATTCAAAACAGATGCAACAAATGGAGGATATTAGCTTCCAATGAACAGTTTGCGCACAGAATGTTCAGTACTAAACTCTTCCACCAGGGGCGTAGCAATAGGGGGTGCAGAGGTAGCGACCGCATCGGGGCCCTTGGGCCAGAGGGGCCCCGAAGGACCCTCCCTCAACTACAGTATTAGCTCTCTATTGGTCCTGTGCTCATAATAATGACTTCTGTAGATGCTTTGAATAGTGGTAATCATTAACAAATTGTTCCCCTTTCCTTTCTTGCACCTCTGACACTGTATTTGCCATTGGCAGGATTGGTGCGCCATATCCAATGTTATGTATAGATTGCTTGGGGGGGCCCCATTGTAAAACTTGCATCGGGGCCCACAGGTCTTTAGCTACGCCACCGTCTTCCACCATGTTGAGGAGTCCTCACAGGAGGGACCTAACCTCTAACTGACAATTAAACATGGTGTAAACCTGGGGCAGCTAGCCATAAAATGGTCTACACATTTTCTAAAGAACATCAAAGGAATTCTCAGTGCTTCTATTCAGGCTGGAACTGACATGATTACCTGCAGAGGTGTGCAACCCCCCCCCCCCCCCCCGAGACTTAAATACATACCTTGAACTCAAAACAGAGACACTGCGCATCTATGCAGCTGGTCAATTTCGGGTGCAGCCTGCATTTGGAAGTACCGTCATAATAAAATGTGGCATCATGGCATGTGCCCAAAATAAGGAAAGAGGAGCCTATATTATATGTTATATGAATTCTTTACTGTTGGGATATTTTGTCCACATGTGCAAGCCCCTAGTTTTAACATATGCCCTGCCTGTTAATGATAAAGAGTTTCTGTAACAATCGGTGTCAGCACACAGAGAGAATCTGATTATTGGTGATCTGCAGTATCACCAAAAATACAGATATATACCTGATTATTAATGATCTGCAGACTCACCAATAATACAGATATAGCTAACCTCTGGACACTTATGTAATGTGAGTGTTTGGTGCAACAGTAATGACTGAGTGGGACCACCCGAGGAGCTGGTGGTCTTTGGCCGTATGGGAGTTACCTCCCTCAGATAGGTGCAGAGACCTTTCAGCAGCCTGAGACGTCCAAAGGGGTGAAGCCCCAGGCTGAATAGCAGAAAGGCCCTGAGGCTAAGTGACACCTAAAAGGTGGGCTTTACAAGCAGGACTGGAGACTAATCTCTCAATGGAGAGGGATAGCTCTCAAGGTCGGGCAGGCCAGGTCGGCAACACACGGGCAGATAAGGTACAGAGACATAAGGCTGATTCAGAAACCAGGGGTAGGCAGGATTGGCAACAGGATATCAGATATGCATAGGTACCGAATCAGAAAGCAGAGGGATAGTCAAGAATGCAGTAGGTCATAACAGATATCAAACAATGCCTATTGTGATCTCTACACCCTGGAACTAGTCTGAAGTATAATATGATGGTAACACAGAATCCCTAGTCTTGGGTGGGAGGTCCGTGGTCTCGACACCCTGGAACTAGTCTGAAGTATAACCCAATGATAATACAGAAGTAATCTGGCTCAGTGTGAATTCCCAGGTCCTCCTGGTTCAAACACACTGTGGGATCCGACTATGGTCTGAGTGCTTCCACGTAAGTGTTCGCAACGGTAGACAACTTGAGACTGACCAGCAATAGGTATATATAGAGCGGCGCTCTCCGGCGCCACCCACCGCTGATCAACCAATAGCCACTAGTTCTGGGATCAGCTGACCAACCTGGTCAGCTGATCCCTCCTCGTTTGGCATAAAGGTTCTGCCTCTCAGCCTCTCAGCGCGCGCGCGCGTATTCCTCAGTCTGTGAGCACTAACAGGCCCAGCCACCTCAGACGCACGCTGCTGCGTGCAAACCGCCGCGCTGGACGCGGAATCAGCCGCCTCGCCGCCAGTCTGCGCGCCGGCTTCTCCGCAATCTCTTACAGTTTCTTTGGAATTCAAACCAAGTGGGCATTTGCATGTCCTGTCCCCAAAACTCTTCACTTTGACTAAATGTCACTTAAGGTTAAAACATGGGATATTCATATTGGATTTCCACAACATGGGAAGTAAACATATTCAACGAACTGCTAAGGACAAAACAGTTTTAGGAATATCTGCGTTCTGCTGACCAACCTACCAAATGCAAGTCCTGGTGTGGGCAAAATGGTTTGTGGAACTTGATCCATTCTCATATTTTTAAGGTAAATGTTTCTTATTTTATACTTGTATAACTAAACCTGTGTAACTTCACCCTGGTGTATTGCTGCTCTGATATTGGTGTCATTGCCATAAAGGATTTAAACATCGACTTGTTTAGGAAGGTGTGTAGAAGCTGGCTAAGGCCCAGTGCACACCAAAACCGCTAGCAGATCGTCAAAACGCTAGCGGTTTTGGGAGCAGAGAGCCGATATTTGCTGGGTGCACACCGAGCGGATTTTGTATGAGATCCGCCGGCTGCATCCGCATCAGCATCCGCGTGGCTAATGTATCTCTATGGGCTGGTGCAAACCGGCGGTTAGAGGTTTTAAGAAAACCGCAAACGTGCAGCAAGAGGCACGTTTGCGGCTTGCTAAAAACCTCAAACCACCGGTGTGCACCAGCCCATAGAGGTACATTAGCCACGCGGATTTTCAAGCGGATGCGGCCGGCGGATCCGCCCAGTGTGCACTGGGCCTTAGATTTAGATATTGTCAATGACTGCTTTTTACACTACAGTTGGCTCATCTCATCTATTCTTGAAAACCAAGAGCATCACTAGCTTGTTGATTGTGTTACTATTCTTCACTTTCTGCACATTTGATTTGTTGTCTACTGTTTTGTACTTTTGTGTTAATTCAGCTGTTTACCAATGATTACGAAAATGTCCCCTTCGAAGCCATCTCATATTTAACTGGAGAATGTAACTATGGAGGACGTGTGACAGATGACTGGGATCGGCGCCTCCTACTTACCACTCTAGCAGATTTCTATAACAATGACATACTGGACAACCCCCGTTACTCCTTTTCTCCAAGTGGCAACTACCTAGCACCACCTAAAGGCACTTATGAGGATTACATTGAATTCATCAAGGTAGCTTTCAGAGAGTCTAAAAATGATTATCAATAATGTAAATGTACCATGCTATCCTAGAAATACTTTTGAGTTCTTGCTGGATGTCTGTGTGCCCACTTGGAAGACTAGTTCTAAACAGAAATAGAAACGGCAATGTATATTTTGCTTTGTTGTTTTTTTTTTTTTTAGAGAGTGCGGAAGGGTTAGAATCTTTTTTCCATTCTCTTGCACTTCTCATGCTGGGGTTCACATTAAAGCTACAGAGGTCCAATGGACAGGGATGGAAATTCCCTTTATCTGTCCAGAAAGAGGTTCTAACCCCCATGACATGCTATCTAAAACAAAAATAATATTCTCCACTGGAATTGGATTTAACAATAACTTGCCTCTGTGGTGGAAAGCTAAATTAGTGGAAAATGTTTATCTTTTGCTGAGCCATCCCACAGTTATGTCCTGATTTACAACCCATTTTTAGAAGTTGACCAAAGCAGGTATGATGTCAGGGAAGTGTATATTGTTTTTGTTTGTTTGTTTTTTGTTGGGGGGGGTTGAATGAAAGTGGCACATCTCCTCTAATACAGTGATATTGAGTTAAAGGGAAGGTCCAAGCGAAAAAAAAAAATGAGTTTCACTTACCTGGGGCTTCTACCAGCCCCATGTAGCCATCCTGTGCCCTCATAGTCACTCACTGCTGCTCCAGTCCCCCGCTGGCAGCTTGCTGACCTTGGAGGTCAGGGCCGAATTGCGTACATTTTTACACATTCCCGCTAGTGCAGGAACATTAACACCTACATTTTTACGCGTTAGTGGTGCAACGCGTAAATTTTTGTTCCTGCACTAGCTGGAATGCGTAAAAATGTATGCAATGTGGCCCTGACCTGCGAGGTCAGAAAGCTGCCAGCGGGGGACTGGAGCAGCAGTGAGTGACTACGAGGGCACAGGATGGCTACATGGGGCTGGTAGAAGCCCCAGGTAAGTGAAACTCATTTTTTTTTTTTGCTTGGACCTTCCCTTTAAGATATCTTCTTCTTTGTGGGAAGTAAACGTTAAGGTCCAGTTTAAGCTTATGGGAGCTGCAGGTAAGGTTGTGGAATATAGAATGTAATATTAACTTTCCAAAATACCCCGAAACTGTTCAAGGTGCTCCTGTTTTTTATCCATGAAAATGTGGATAGTGTAGCAGAAACTCATTGTGACAGGAATACAGTATGTACCGTAGGGCTGGATAGTGACATTTTGAGTATTGGCTGTTCCTACTTAGCAAACCAGTATGGAGTCCTCGGGCAAGACTACTTAACACTGCATGGTGGTCTACTGAGCGCACCCTTAGCAGCTGCAGCTCTCATGCGCTTTCAGTTAGATAGGAGAAAAGCGGTATACAAAGGTTAGGATTATTTAAAACATTGATGGGGCACTTAGTGCTTTAATACGGTCTGTTCTGCTCTTTCTTCCTGGCAGCGGCTCCCATTCAGTCAGCATCCTGAGGTCTTTGGCTTACATGAAAATGTTGACATATCAAAGGATCTGCAGCAAACAAAAATCATTTTTGAGTCCTTGCTCCTCACACAGGGAGGAAGCCGACAGGGAGGCTCATCTGGAGCCAGTGACAATACCTTATATGAGATAGCCAATGATATCCTAAACAAGGTGAGTACATTGTATGCCCTTTATATTTACCACCTACAAGAACATTGATCTCAGACACTTATTTAACAGATAGATTTTTACAAATCTGAATCTAGTGTTTCTGTACATTCAGATCAGCTTCAGGCAGGAAAGACCCAAGCATAGACTAGAATGAACAGATGTAGCTATATTTTATTTATTTATCGTATTTATAAAGTGCCATCATATTACGCATACTGTAATTATCAGAGTATAAAAAGACATGTATGCCACGCATACCGAGCTAACGCCACTGAAAGAGAGTCACAGAAAATAAGGTAAAGTGGCCTATTGATATCTGAACTAAGCTCCCTTAGGTCCCATTTCCACTACAGCAGAAATTGAGCCGAATCCGCAGAGTTTCCCCGCAGGCAAATCGCGCGGGGAAACTCTGCCATAGGGGATAATGCTGCCATCATCCAAACCAGCGATTCGGCCAACGTTGCAGCATTTTTCTGTGTGGGGGGCAGCGAATCCCATAGCCGTGCATGGCATGGCTTCAGGGATTCGGCTGCATCCTCGCACAACAAGGAAGTGCCGCCGCGCATCGCGCAGGACGCATGGCGGCTACTGGAAACGGGCCGTTAGTATCCAGGGATGGATGATATCTGGGCCGGGTGCCTTATTTATATTCCTATTATTTCCGCATGCCTGCACCCCTTCTTGCCGTAGGTTAATGCTTATGCAGAATGTGACAGAGGTGTGTTTTGTGAAGACACGAGCAAAGCATGCATTTACTATCTTAAGCCTCATACTGTAAAGACACATAATTCATCTTCAGGCTAGCAAAGCATTCTGGAGCTATGCGGAGGCGGAGGAGGTCCAAAAGAGCAAGGCACAAGGAGCATCATACGGTGGGTGGGTTGAGTGAGAAGAACAATGCTCTAGCCTCCTTGCCGGACTAATTCCCCCGGCAAGGAGGCAGCGCAGCACTTTTTTTTTTTTTTATTATTTTTTTTTAAATCATGTAGCGAGCCCAGGGCTCGCTACATGATAGCCGCTGAGCAGTGGCAGCTCTGCAGCCACTCCGATCGCTTCCGACGATCGGAGTAAGCAGGAAATCCCGTTCAGAACGGGATTTCCTGCTGTGCTTCCCCGGTCACCATGGCGACGGGGCGGGATGACGTCATCGACGTCGGGACGTCATAAGGAATCCCGATCCACCCCTCAGCTCTGCCTGGCCCTGATTGGCCAGGCTTCGCAGGGGTCTGGGGGGGGGGGGGGGGCGGCTCGGCACGGCGGATTGGCGGCGATCGGAAGTTACAAGCAGCTAGCAAAGTGCTAGCTGCTTGTAACGAAAAAAAAATTATGCAAATCGGCCCAGCGGGGCCTGAGAAATCCTCCTGCGCAGGTTACCCCGAGCTGATAAGGGATAACCGGCAAGGAGGCTAGGCTAGCACTTGGCCAAGTCAATCGGCCGGGCCGATCACTGGCTGAGGTGTCGGGGGCCGCTGTGCCAACACTACATTTTTGACAGAGGTGGTCGGATTTTCAGCAGAGGCGGTCATATGAGATGTGTATGAGATTTTAGCTTTAGGTCAGTCTTCCAAAATTGAGTTTAATGCCCCATCTTTAAGAAGGCCTATGTGCTCAACTTATAAAACACTTCTAAACTGACTGGAGCATCCATGTTTTTGTTAAGGGAGTTTCAATTCAGTGAAGGAAAGCAGTTTTCAGTATGACTGACCATCTTTTCCCTTTACAGCTACCAAAGGATTTTGACATTGAAGCAGCTCTGCAGAAGTTCCCGGTGAGATACGAAGAGAGTATGAATACTGTTCTGGTACAGGAGATGGAGAGGTTTAACAAGTGAGTTTGTACTGCTATTTTACTATCACTTACAAAGGCTATCCACTAGATGGAGCATATGTCCCTATTTAGCAGAAATGGAACGCAGAAGATGCATATTATGAATATGCATGCAATAAATCTACTAGAGTCACACACCAAAATCAGGCAGGCAGCTGGCTGAGTCAAAACATCTGACCTGTTTACTTGGTGTGGGTCAACAGTGCCAGGTAAACTGTCATGCAAGTAGGATTTTTTTTAAAGCCAATCTTAAAAAATGTCATATATATACTGTATATACAGTGGAGGAAATAATTATTTGACCCCTCACTGATTTTGTAAGTTTGTCCAATGACAAAGAAATGAAGTCTCAGAACAGTATCATTTCAATGGTAGGTTTATTTTAACAGTGGCAGATAGCACATCAAAAGGAAAATCGAAAAAATAACCTTAAATAAAAGATAGCAACTGTTTTGCATTTCATTGAGTGAAATAAGTTTTTGAACCCTCTAACAATAAAAGACTTAATACTTAGTGGAAAAACCCTTGTTTGCAAGCACAGAGGTCAAACGTTTCTTGTAATTGCAGAGTAACCAAGCAGCTTAGGGTGACCCAAACTACTAGGAATGTATTGGGGGATGAAAGGAACCAAAAAGCCCTCCTACTAAAAAAAGCAAAGCTTGGTGTAATTGCCTTCTTAAAACAGAAGGAAATTTGCAATAATTCAGTTATAAATGAACATTTGTGTTTACCCACAATGCACACCTACTAAATATGCAAATTATCCCTTTCCGCCCTTGTTAAGCCAAGCAAGCATCCAGAACCGCTGGTTTATAGCAAGCCTATAGCTTTAAGTTGTACACAGCCATATCAAACCCACATGTAGACAGTCTGTTTCGGACTTTTGGTCCTCATCAGTACATGGCACGGATTGATAAGGCTGTATGAAATAGGGCTTGGTCGAGTACAACAGAGTAACCAAGCAGCTTAGGGTGACCCAAACTACTAGGAATGTATAGGGGGATGAAAGGAACCAAAAAGCCCTCCTACTAAAAAAAGCAAAGCTTGGTGTAATTGCCTTCTTAAAACAGAAGGAAATTTGCAATAATTCAGTTATAAATGAACATTTGTGGTTACCCACAATGCACACCTACTAAATATGCAAATTATCCCTTTCCGCCCTTGTTAAGCCAAGCAAGCATCCAGAACCGCTGGTTTATAGCAAGCCTATAGCTTTAAGTTTTACACAGCCATATCAAACCCACATGTAGACAGTCTGTTTCGGACTTTTGGTCCTCATCAGTACATGGCAGGGATTGATAAGGCTGTATGAAATAGGGCTTGGTCGAGTACAACAGAGTAACCAAGCAGCTTAGGGTGACCCAAACTACTAGGAATGTATAGGGGGATGAAAGGAACCAAAAAGCCCTCCTACTAAAAAAAGCAAAGCTTGGTGTAATTGCCTTCTTAAAACAGAAGGAAATTTGCAATAATTCAGTTATAAATGAACATTTGTGGTTACCCACAATGCACACCTACTAAATATGCAAATTATCCCTTTCCGCCCTTGTTAAGCCAAGCAAGCATCCAGAACCGCTGGTTTATAGCAACTAGCCTATAGCTTTAAGTTTTACACAGCCATATCAAACCCACATGTAGACAGTCTGTTTCGGACTTTTGGTCCTCATCAGTACATGGCAGGGATTGATAAGGCTGTATGAAATAGGGCTTGGTCGAGTACAACAGAGTAACCAATCAGCTTAGGGTGACCCAAACTACTAGGAATGTATAGGGGGATGAAAGGAACCAAAAAGCCCTCCTACTAAAAAAAGCAAAGCTTGGTGTAATTGCCTTCTTAAAACAGAAGGAAATTTGCAATAATTCAGTTATAAATGAACATTTGTGGTTACCCACAATGCACACCTACTAAATATGCAAATTATCCCTTTCCGCCCTTGTTAAGCCAAGCAAGCATCCAGAACCGCTGGTTTATAGCAACTAGCCTATAGCTTTAAGTTTTACACAGCCATATCAAACCCACATGTAGACAGTCTGTTTCGGACTTTTGGTCCTCATCAGTACATGGCAGGGATTGATAAGGCTGTATGAAATAGGGCTTGGTCGAGTACAACAGAGTAACCAAGCAGCTTAGGGTGACCCAAACTACTAGGAATGTATAGGGGGATGAAAGGAACCAAAAAGCCCTCCTACTAAAAAAAGCAAAGCTTGGTGTAATTGCCTTCTTAAAACAGAAGGAAATTTGCAATAATTCAGTTATAAATGAACATTTGTGGTTACCCACAATGCACACCTACTAAATATGCAAATTATCCCTTTCCGCCCTTGTTAAGCCAAGCAAGCATCCAGAACCGCTGGTTTATAGCAAGCCTATAGCTTTAAGTTTTACACAGCCATATCAAACCCACATGTAGACAGTCTGTTTCGGACTTTTGGTCCTCATCAGTACATGGCAGGGATTGATAAGGCTGTATGAAATAGGGCTTGGTCGAGTACAACAGAGTAACCAAGCAGATTAGGGTGACCCAAACTACTAGGAATGTATAGGGGGATGAAAGGAACCAAAAAGCCCTCCTACTAAAAAAAGCAAAGCTTGGTGTAATTGCCTTCTTAAAACAGAAGGAAATTTGCAATAATTCAGTTATAAATGAACATTTGTGGTTACCCACAATGCACACCTACTAAATATGCAAATTTTCCCTTTCCGCCCTTGTTAAGCCAAGCAAGCATCCAGAACCGCTGGTTTATAGCAAGCCTATAGCTTTAAGTTTTACACAGCCATATCAAACCCACATGTAGAGTTTGCACACATTTTAGGAGGAATGTTGGTCCACTCCTCTTTGCAGATCATCTCTAAATCCCTAAGGTTTCGAGGCTGTCTCTGTGCAACTCTGAGCTTGAGCTCCCTCCATAGGTTTTCTATTGGATTAAGGTCCGGAGACTGACTAGGCCACTCCATGACCTTAATGTGCTTCTTCTTGAGCCACTCCTTTGTTGCCTTTGCTGTATGTTTTGGGTCATTGTCGTGCTGGAACACCCATCCACGACCCATTTTCAGTTTCCTGGCAGAGGGAAGGAGGTTGTCGTTCAGGATTTCACGATACATGGCTTTCCTCCATTTTCCTGTTAATGCGATTAAGTTGTCCTGTGCCCTTAGCAGAAAAACACCCCCAAAGCAAAATGTTTCCACCCCCATGCTTGACGGTGGGGACGGTGTTTTGGGGGTCATAGGCAGCATTTTTCTTCCTCCAAACACAGCGAGTTGAGTTAATGCCAAAGAGCTCTATTTTGGTCTCATCAGACCACAGCACCTTCTCACAGTCACTCACAGAATCATTCAGGTGTTCATTGGCAAACTTCAGATGGGCCTGCACATGTGCCTTCTTGAACAGGGGGACCTTGCGAGCCCTGCAGGATTTTAATCCATTGCGGTGTAATGTGTTTCCAATGGTTTTCTTGGTGACTGTGGTCCCTGCTAATTTGAGGTCATTCACTAACTCCTCCCGTGTAGTTCTAGGATGCTTTTTCACCTTTCTCAGAACCATTGACACCCCACGAGGTGAGATCTTGCGTGGAGCCGCAGAGCGAGGTCGATTGATGGTCATTTTTTGCTCCTTCCATTTTCGAACAATCGCACCAACAGTTGTCACCTTCTCTCCCAGCTTCTTGCTAATGGTTTTGTAGCCCATTCCAGCATTGTGCAGGTCTACAATTTTGTCTCTGACATCCTTGGACAGCTCTTTGGTCTTTCTCATGTTGGAGAGTTTGAAGTCTGCTTGATTGATTGATTCTGTGGACAGGTGTCTTTTATACAGGTGACTAGTTAAGACAGGTGTCCTTAATGAGGGTGACTAATTGAGTAGAAGTGTCTAACCACTCTGTGGGAGCCAGAACTCTTAATATTTGGTAGGGGTTCAAAAACTTATTTCACTCAATGAAATCAGTTGCTATCTTTTATTTAAGGTTATTTTTTCGATTTTCCTTTTGATGTGCTATCTGCCACTGTTAAAATAAACCTACCATTGAAATTATACTGTTCTGAGACTTTTCATTTCTTTGTCATTGGACAAACTTACAAAATCAGTGAGGGGTCAAATAATTATTTCCTCCACTGTACATGCCATTGCCAACTCATTTTTCACTTTCCTGCAATCCTTACTACATGTACCCCGCCCATTTCCAGGTGGAATTACTCCCACTTCACTACTTGGGCCTGCCATTCACAATGGTCATATGAGGTACTGTAGAGTTATATTGGATGTGCCCCATAGGATGTGTTTGTGTGACTACATATATTAGTTTTACATAAATGGTTCATTTATTCAGAAACAGTTTTGCTAATCAAAAATTTTATAAATATTAGCGGTCGTGTTAAATATATCAGAAGAAAAAAATGTATTTGCTTAAAGGGGCCATTCTGATGCAAGGTGTGGTTTTATAAGAGAATATATAATGAATATGACTTCTTACATATTATCTTTTTATTTCATCTATTGCAGCTTAATCCGTACTATCCGTACTACGCTGCAAAACCTTCAGAAAGCCATCAAAGGTCTAGTCGTGATGGACTCGGAATTAGAGGCAATATCTGGCAGCTTAATTGTAGGGAAAGTGCCAGAAACATGGGCAAAGCGTTCTTATCCTAGCCTGAAACCTCTGGGAAGCTATGTCAGTGACTTCCTGGCTCGGCTGAAGTTCTTACAGGTAAGAACACCAGAAATGGCAATTTCAGGCTGATCAGTACTGCTCATCTGAAAATATGAGATCAGAATTAGAATAAACATCAAAAAATGACAAGTGCTGGTGCTGTGTCTGATCGAGCTGCCCTTAGTATTATGCTGCCCTGCATGCAGGGGCGTAACTAGAAATCACTTGGCCCCCTGCAAAAATGTGGATGGGGCCCCCCTCAACTGTCATTGCTGGAGGAGGGAGCGCTGATGGTAGCTCAAGGTGAGGGAGGGGGGTGTCAGGCCCCCCCTCCCTGCTGCTGTTTGTTCCTGGTCCACCCCTTCCTGTGCTGCACCCCCTCCTGCCCCTAAGAATAGCCCTGAAGGGCCCCAGAGCCAGCGGCCCCCCTTAGGCTTCTCCCCCTAAGGGCCCCCCCTGCTGCTGCAACCATTGCAGGGGCTATTGTTACGCCCTTGCTGCATGTGCAGTATGATCCTGTGCTAGCATTTTTCTATCAGCTTATGCAGCTGATATTTGGGACCCAAAATCTCTATAGCCACGCCTCCTACAAGCACTATATTTGGAGCGTAGGGAGGGGATACCTCTGTGCCAAATTTCAGCCCCACCCCTCCCATTCCTGCAACGGGCAGCATGCTCAGACATTGCGCCAGACTCCATTTCATAACATGAAAATAAAGATGCCTGCATCTGGGGGCATAACTACAATTCATGGGGCCCCCCGATCTTCACACCCTTTCCCTTGCTCCCTTTCCCTTGCTTACCCTTGGTGATTCTAACAGTCTGGGGGTTCATCCTGCAAGGGTCATAAAACGTGTGGCCATCATTATCGCCACACCCATAGCAAGTATAGCCACAAAAACACCTGATCTGGAGGATGGGCCCCTTTAGTAATGAACAGGAAGGTTAGTAGTTGGTGCTCTCTAACAGCTCTGCCCCCCCCCCCCGTAGTTGCAGGTGCTGCTCCTTTGTAGTTACGCCCTGCCTGTGTGATGCATGTGCTTCCAAAATGTTTACATAACAATTAGATGTAAACCTTTTATACAGTATAAATACATACCAGTAAAATATTGTCTGATGCGAGAGAATGAATCAGAATGTAGACAACTGTCCACAAACTTTCTTCAAAGTTCCTATTATGGAAGCATTACTGTTATTGCATACAACTGCAGTTAGCAAGCACACAAACAAAGAGTAATATTTTGTTCTACCTTATTTCCAGATAACACAACCTGAAAAGTACAGAAAACTAAATTACCATCCAAGGGGCTGCACAGAGTGTATAACAATTCAGAGTGACAAATCAGGCATGCAATACTGAACAAGCTTGAAACAGGGACACGCAATTTCTTGGAAGTCTCCACTAATTTACACCAATTTTGACACCTCTTGTGGTTTTTAGCGCAGTCCAAAAATAGCAACAAGTCTCCTTAGAATGTGGAACGTGGCCAGAAGTGAATGTGACTTATATATTTATAAAATTATATATTTATAAAACATAGCTTTAAGTCTATGTAACCATTTCATTAAAAGTCAGGAAGCAAAAATGAATGCTTATGAGATTATTTGGTAAACACAAGTTAAGTAGAGAAGGGGACAAACATAACCCTTCTGATATCTGGTTATACACAACCTGTATCTCCTCCACAGCAAACATGTATCACCCTGAAGCCTCACTTTGGTCTCCAATCATGTGACTCCTGTCCCATTGTACAGTTGTATCACTCCCGTAATCTATGGTCAGTGATCTAGGGTAGTTATGGCAGCATTTTTAAAAGGGAAAGAGGGAGAAATTCTCCTAACTGTGTATGGTACTAAAGGATGAAGTGGCAAAAATTGGATTAGCAGCAGGCATTGGATGTAGCACAGCTGTGCATGTGGGGAGCTTTACCTCCCAGGAGGCAGCTTCAGCTATACTTATTGGTTAATTTAGTCTACTTTGTACCACTGTAAATGTGATTTTAGCAAAATAAACAGAAGGTTTTGCACTATATTAAGCCTTGGATAAAAATCCAAGGGTGCTCATGCAGATCTTGTGGAGAAGAAGCATTATCTGGATTGAGGTGTGTCTCTATTGCCACTGTGGGGGAACCTGATCAGCAAGTTAAAATGTCGCCTTAGAACTTAAAAGACCCTGTTTGACCCATTTTCCTGTAGGTCATATTATCTAATGAGTTCCCCCTATTTTTTGGTCAGGGGTGGACTGAAACAACAGTATGGGTAGCTAGGTATAGGGGCCTTCAGTATAAGTAGCTAGGTATAGGTGCCTTCAGTATAGGTAGCTAGGTGCCTCCCTCCCCCGTATAGGTGATGGAGGGACTTCCTGTTTAGCAGGAAGTAGAGAGTGTATAAGCGGCTATGCAGATGGAGGAGGCCAGCGGCAAGTGAGTGGCACTTTGAGCAGGAAGGAAGGTGAGTTGCTAAGACGAGGCTTACCGCTGCGCTTACTCTGCAAAGAGGGGAGCCCGGGGAGAGAGAGGAAGGGTGAAGTCGGGCTCTCTTCCCACGACTGAGTCCCCTCCATCACTGCACCCCCCTCCATCACTGCGCCCCCCTCCCTCACAGCGCTCAGAGCTGTTGGCCGCTTGGCCAGCCCCTAGAAACGGGGCTGATAAACTATCACAGGTTGTATCTCTTTCACACTAAAAAAAAATACATTTCAGCTAAAACTAAGCTTTTAATTGTCAAACCAGTTTACAAGGTAATCAATCACTATACCATTGGCAACTGCATATTTAATAAATAAATAAAAATCTGCGCAATTAAATTTATGTAGAGTATAAATATGGCATCTTATCTCAGGGCAATTGTTATTACAGTATGATATGACTGTTCTTTTCATTTATTGTTATTGTTGCCATGTTACATGTTTTCTGATCATCACAGTCTGTATACAGAACATTTAAACAGAATTATTTGATTTTTGTCCTAGAACTGGTTTGATACTGGTAAGCCTCATGTTTTCTGGCTGTCGGGTTTCTTCTTCACACAAGCATTTTTGACGGGAGCCATGCAGAACTATGCCAGAAAATACCAGATCCCCATTGATCTTCTTGGATATGAATTTCAGGTGTGTTATTAATATTATTATTTCGTATTTTCGGTATATAGCACTAACATCTTCTGCAGCGCTGTACAGAGTATTTACACTTAACTGTCCCTCAGAGGGATTCACAATCTAATCCCTACCAAATTCATATATGTGTCGTGTAGTGTATGTAATGTAGTCTAGGGCCAATTTAGTGGGAAGCCAATTAACTTATCTTTATGTATCTGTATATATCTGTATGTTTATGTGTGTTACCTATGCTGTAGGTGCTGCTGAATTTCATTTTTTAAAATCTAAGAATATTTAGAGGATTCTAATTTATCTTTATTTATTAAGCATATTACACAGAGATGAACGTTAATAGCGAGGTAGTGGACAAACATAAGACCATCTCAAACACACAACATTAGCAGAAGAGTATTGTATTATGATCATGGCTGTCATTATACACATTGGCACTAATGACAAAGTTAGTGGGAGATGGAAGGTGCTCAAATATGATTTTCAGATATGTGGAGATAAACTTAAAGCAAGAACCTCCAAGGTGGTGTTTTCTGAAATACTGCCAGTGCCACACGCTAAATCTCAGAGACAACTTAGGGAGTTAAATAAGTGGCTAAGAAAATGGTGTAGGAAGGAGGGGTTTGGGTTCCTGGAAAACTGGGAAGACTTTGCAGTCGGCTACAAGTTCTACAGCAGGGATGGGCTGCACCTTAATGGGGAGGGTGCAGCTGCATTGGGGGAAGATGGCTAAACGGTTGGAGGAGATTTTAAAGTAGGATCTGGGGGGAGGCGGGAGGGTAAAGTCTCAATATGTAGACAAGATAAGGTAAAAAGACAGTGGAAGCCTAACATTACGGGGGCTGGAGAGGGGGGTGGGGACAGTGTAAAAAGTAAGGAGGTTGACAAAACTTCAAGTAGTCAATTTCATGTAACCAAAATTGGAAAATGTGGTAGTTAAAATATAGATTGCATGGTAACCAATGCTAGAAGCCTTGCAAATAAAATGGACGAACTAGAGTTCATTCTGATTGACAAAGGCTATGACATTGTGGGAATAACAGCGCTGCGTTATATGTTGGCACTTTATAAATACAATAAATAAATAAATAACAGAGACATGGCTGGATGAAAGCCATGACTGGATAGAAAATTTAGAGGGATACAATGTGTTTAGGAAGGGTAGAACAGGGAAAAAAGGTGGAGGAGTTTGTCTCTTTGTTAAGAACTCTTTTACAGCTGTCCTGAACGATGAGATGGATGAAGATTGTGAAGATGTGGAGTCCGTTTAGGTAAATATTCATGGTGGAAATAAAGGTTGCCAATTGCTTATTGGGGTACGCTACAGGCCACCACATATACATGAAGCTGCAGAACTGCAATTACTACAGCAGATTGAAAAAGCTGCAAGTAAAAATGAGGTCATATGGTTGACTTCAACTTTCCAGACATTGACTGGAGTATTGAGGCTACCATTTCTGGTAAAAGCAGCAGATTTCTGGCAACACTACAGGACAGTAACCTGACTCAAATGTTAACGGAACCAACTACGGGGAATGCGTTACTGGATTTGATCATTTCAAATAGACCAGATAATGTATCAAATGTGCAGGTTCAAGAACATTTGGGAAATAGTGATCACAACATTATAACGTTTGGTCTGGTGACTGATAGGCCGCGGGGGCAGCAGGACCACTAAAACTATGAATTTTAGAAAAGCAAAATTCAATCAACTTAGGCAGGCACTAAGTTTGGTGAACTGGGATAATGTACTACAAGGGAAGGAGACTGAAGGGAAATGGCAAGCTTTTGACTTATTCTTAATCAATATTGTAGTGTATGGGTTTACTAAAGACAGGTCCTGTTTGACTAACATGCTCAGCTTTTAAGAGGTAATGAATGCTGATGTGGATATTGGGAATGCTGTAGATGTGATATACTTGGACTTTGCTAAGGCCTTTGACACTGTTCCCCATAAAAGTCTGGTGCAAACGTTGAGGATGCAAGGACTGGGGAAGAGTCTGTGTGCATGGATAGGGAACTGGCTAATGGACAGAAAACAAAGAGTTGTGGTCAATGGATCATACTCAAAATGGGTGACTGTTAGCAGTGAGGACCCACAGGGGTCTGTACTGGGTCCAGTGCTCTTCAATTTATTTATTAATGACCTAGTAGATGCAGTAGACAGCAATGTTGCTATTTTTGCAGATGATACAAAATTGTGCAGAATCATCAACTCTCAGGAAGATCGTGACATATTGCAACAGGATCTGGATAGGATGGCTATATGGGCACATAAATGGCAGATTAAATTCAATGTTGAAAAATGTAAAGTCATGCATTTTGGTTGTACCAATGGTCTAGCACCATACACAATAAATGGAATACAGTTGGGGACATCAAACTTGGAGAAAGACTTAGGAGTATGAGTACAAGTTAAATAATCGTATTCAATGCCAAGCCGCTGCAGCTAAAGCCAATAAAGTTTTGGGATGCGTTAAAAGGGAAATAAAAACTCGAGATGCTAGCATAATATTGCCCCTGTTTAACTCTCTAGTAAGACCTCATCTGGAATATGGAATTTAGTTCTGGGCACCACATGGCAGGAAAGATATTGCAGTTTTAGATCAGGTGCAGAGACGAGCAACAGACCAACTGGGTTTATTTAGTCTAGAGAAAAGATGCCTTAGAGGGGATTTAATTAACATGTATAAATACATCAGAGGGCAATATAAAATCTTGGCGGATGAGCTTTTTGTCCTTAGGCCTTTGCCTAAGGACTAGAGGACATGATCTGCGCATGAAAGAAAAACGTTTTAGCCAATTATTTAGGAAAGGGTTCTTTACAATAAGAGTGATTAAGATGTGGAATGCATTGCCACAGGAAGTAGTTATGGCAAATTCTATACCTGCATTTAAAGGGGGCTTAGATGCTTTCCTTGCATTGAAAGACATCCATGGCTATAATTACTAGGTAATGCCCAGTGATGTTGATCCAAGGATTTTATCTGATTGCCATCTGGAGTCGGGAAGGATTTTTTTCCCTTTTGGGGCTAATTGGACCATGCCTTGTAAGGGTTTTTTCGCCTTCCTCTGGATCAACAGAGATATGTGAGGGAGCAGGCTGGTGTTGTACTCTGTACTGGTTGAACTCGATGGACGTATCTCTTTTTTCAACCCAAATAACTATGGAACTATGTAACATTATATCAATTTAAGTAGGCAGGTTTGAATTAGGATGATTCCACTTACTTTCTAACTTTAAAGGGACCCTGAGCAGTAAAAATAAACAAAATTGGAACTTACCTGGGGCTCAGTCAACAGAATTGCGTCTACTGATTGGGGACATAAGTCCATCACTACCTCCTCTTTTAAATGGTTTTTAACACATTTTACTCTTGTACTGGTGCCTCTGTTCCACCTCCAGTTCAAAGGATGTCAAAATGGTTCTTGCCTGAAAGTTTGCTCTTCCCTACAGTGTTATAAAGTTAATTACAACAAATAGATAAAACCCCTTGTTTATTTCTGTCCAAAATGTAAACAAAAGCAGAATGCAATGATTTGCAAGCTCTATAGCAGCGGTGGCGAACCTATGGCACGCGTGCCGGGCCCGGCACGCGTAGCCTAATCTGCTGGCACGCCACCGCTGCTTATGAACTGGCCGCAGCGTCTACTAGACGCTGCCGCACCAGTTCATAGACTGCAGCCCCGCAGTCTCCTGGGAGGCAGACCAGGGCTACGGCAAGATGGCTGCCGAAGCCCTGTACTGGAGACTATTTGTGTCTCCAGTACAGGGCTTCGGGCGCCATCTTCCTGTAGCCCTGCACTCTGCCTGTCAGCTGCAGCGCGGAAGACTGCAGGAGGAACGTCCGGGGAGATACGCGCCAGAGCCCAGCCGAGAGAGAAGACTTCTGTCAGGTGAGTACATTACTTTTTTTTGCAGGTGAAATGCGGCCCACTGTGTTATTTTCTGGTAAAATGTTTTGTCACATTGTGTTTATGTCCTGTGACATGCTGCCCACTGTGTCAGTTTTCTGGTGAAATGTGGCCTACTGCGTTTGTTTTCTGGTGAAATGTGGCCCACTGCGTTTGTTTTCTGGTGAAATGCTGCCCACTGCGTTTGTTTTCTGGTGAAATGCTGCCCACTGCATTTGTTTTCTGGTGAAATGTGGCCCATTGCGTTTGTTTTCTGGTGAAATGTGGCCCACTGCGTTTGTTTTTTTGGTGAAATGTGACCCACTGCGTTTATTTTCTGGTGAAATGCTGCCCACTGCGTTTGTTTTCTAGTGAAATGTGGCCCACTGCGTTTGTTTTCTGGTGAAATGCTGCCCGCTGCGTTTGTTTTCTGGTGAAATGCTGCCCGCTGCGTTTGTTTTCTGGTGAAATGCTACCCTCTGCGTTTGATTTCTGGTGAAATGTGGCCCATTGCATTTGTTTTCTGGTGAAATGTGGCCCACTGTTTGTTTTCTGGTGAAATGCTGCCCGCTGCGTTTGTTTTCTGGTGAAATGTGGCCCACTGCGTTTGTTTGTTTTTGTGAAATGTGGCCCACTGCGTTTATTTTCTGGTGAAATGCTGCCCACTGCGTTTGTTTTCTGGTGAAATGTGGCCCACTGCGTTTGTTTTCTGGTGAAATGCTGCCCGCTGAGTTTGTTTTCTGGTGAAATGTGGCCCACTGCGTTTGTTTTCTGATGAAATGTGGCCCACATTGCATCATTTTCTGCTGAAATGTTACCAACATTGCATTATTTTCTGCTGAAATGTTGCACACATTGCGTTTATTTTCTGGTGTCTGGGGTAACTGTTGCTGCATTTATTATTAACCTCTTGACGACCAGCTAACGCCGATCGGCGTAAACTGGTCGTCTGCGGGTTACCATGGAAATTTCCATGTCAGTTCACGGAGGGTGTCTCCGTGAACAGCCGGAGAGCCGCCGATCGCGGCTCGCCGGCAAAATGTAAACACGCGGGGAAGAAATCCCCGCTGTTTACATCATACGGCGCTGCTGCGCAGCAGCGCCGTAAGGCAGATCGGCGATCCCCGGCCTCTGATTGGCCGGGGAACGCCGGCATCTGATAGGCGGAAGCCTATCCTTCAATGCGCAGGACGGAACTCCGTCCTGCGCATTACGGAGAGAGGGAGGGAGGGAGGTAAGGAGGCAGAGGGCGGAAATGGCTGCGGAGGGGGGCTTTGAGGAGCCCCCCCCCCGCGCAAAACGCAGATGGCGGCGATCAGACCCTCCCGGCAGGACATCCCGTTAGTGGGGAAAAAAGGGGGGAAGTCTGATCGCCCTGGCATAATACTGATCTGTGCTGCGGGCTGGAGAGCCCACGCAGCACAGATCAGCCAATACAGCCCTGGTGGGCAAGTGGTTAAGGGCTCATTCACACTACAGAACGTATGCACGAATGCGATTTCATGCATGCGCTGCCAACGCACAGTGATCGCACGGAATGCACGTTGTGGTGCGCTAAAGCGTGGACGTCGGCAGCTGTACCCATCGGGGAAACATATGCGTTGTGCGTTAAAATGTTCCCAGATGCGTTACAACGTAACGCATGGGAATGCATACCTGTAGTGTGAATGGTAACATGGAAGTCTATTGGCCACATCATGGCGGAAACACTGCTTTCTTATGCCTCGCTGTTACATCATTACGTTAGTACGTTAGCTCCGCCCATACAATATCATGCCCCCCCCCCCTCCCATTGGCACTCGGAGATAAATAAGTCGATGTTAGGTCGCAATTTGGGCACTCGGCCTCTGAAAGGTTAGCCATCACTGCTCTATAGGTAATAGTGCAAAGATGCTGAAAGATCTTGACGATTCAAATGCAGTATCTGATGGCTTTTATTGGTCCAATAACAAGCTGAATACATTTGCATAGTAGTAACAGTTTGCATTGGCTCAAAATGATTAGCATCTCATTGACCATCTGTATTCACAAGTGTACTATGCAAAAAATGCATCAAAGTTCATGCACCATGAATTCCAAAGGGAACTGTATACTCAGGCCTGAGTTTGTCAGGAACATATGCATATGCTACACTGCACAGAATGGAGGAAGTATACAGCTGTGGGACTGAGGGATTGTAGGATCAAAGGGTAGGTCACTATATAACATGCCACTTTGTTTAGCTGTGTAGTATGGCCCTGTAGCCATGGTTTTCTTATCCCCAAGTCTATGTAAAAGAAAAATCCATTTACTATGTATCTTTTTTTGTATACGAAAAGTGTAACAGAGAACCATTCAAAATTATCAGTGGAATATGATCTCCCATAGCATAAGACAATAATTATATAGTGAATTCCCCACGTGACAGTGCAGGTCATGCCTGTACCCACCGATGGTTCCCATTCATGGCCTGACTGTATTAGTGAAACCCCGAATAGGATTATTATCCAGATCATGGATCACTTCTACTCACTAGCTTTTCATGTGGCTTTCATAAATCAGGCCCTCAGTCTCAGTGGTGACTGTCACAGTCCTGATGTCAGTCAGTGTGTGCAGTCTGTGTAGCATGACACTTTGGTTAGTCAGTGACCCTAGTCAAGTTTACAGAAACTAAGGTCCTGATGCACATGACAAACAAAAAAACTAATCAAAATAAGGTGGAAAATAAGCACAGAGGTTAATTTAATCAGAACTACCTTATTTGAGTTTTTTCATTTGCATTTTGCTAAAAAGTTGCTTTGCATGCAATGCGAGAAAAAGGTGGAATAGCTGTATTGTGTAATCTAAATCACTGACATCTCTAAAGTTTAAGTTAACCTCCAGACTAAAAATCTACTCAGCAGCACTGAAAAGGTTTGGTGTTTCTTTAACAGTTTCACAGCATCAGAACTTTGTTTTTCTTACTCATGCCTCATTTTAGCTGCACAGAAGAAAACTGCCCAGGCCTTTTTCCCCTGATGCTGTGCAAAGCATGATAGGATTTCTGATGTTGTTGTTGTTCTTCTGCTGTTTTGGCACAAATTTGTTTTTGTTTTTTTATTTTGAATTTGAGATTTGAAGCCTAGCGCGAGCAGTTGGGAGGGGTGATCAGGACACAGGACAGTTGGATCTGTGTTTCATGCTCCCTGTCACCTCCTTTCAACCAAAAGATGGCTGCCCCTATGAAATCACAAACATTTGCCTGTTCTTTTAAAACAGGGTGGGTAAGAGATTCAATTACCTATCTATTTTACATAACTGATGTAACTTAATGACAGTATGTTTGTTTAGGCTGAAGTTCCCCTTTTAAGAGAGTATGAGGTAATTGAGAGAATCAATTGGATTTGTAATGTGGTAGTTTATGTAAACTATTATTAGGCAGACTTTATAATATTCTGATATTAATGAGATATTATATTTATGCAGGTCCTACCCATGGATACCTCAGACACTTCTCCAGAAGACGGTGTTTATATTAATGGATTATTCTTAGATGGAGCACGATGGGACAAGAAGAGGTCAGTGACTTATTACTTAACACATATGTAGTTTATTTTTATGTGCACAATGTATTGTATACTGTGTATAAAGTATGACTACAGTATTTTACCCATTGCATACCACATTGAGGCACCTCCTACCATCTTGTTTGCACAAGCATGTTGCAACAAATTTTGTGTGACAAATTCCTCATGCCTTCAGTAATAGGTTTCAGCTGTCTAATGCCCTGTATAATGCAGTCTGGCTTTCCAACGTATGTCTTTGTTTTGCTATGCCCACTTCACTCTATGGTATGTCGTAGCTATTCAGTGTCCTCCAAAGTCTTTCTTAGGGTTCATTGTTCCCATTGTATATCGCAGCTTCCCAGTGCCCCAAAATGTGTTCATGTTTTTTAGTTTTCCCTGCGAGGCATCTCCAGGTTTATAGGGCGCTCTGTAGAATGTTGCCAGCTTTGTTGTGATAATTGACCACTGTGCCACCTGTAACTGCTGAGTGCATTGAAGGCAACCTGTGACGTCTAAGAAAAATGGGGACCACCTGTGACTGCTGAGTGATGAGGGGGAACCTGTGACTGCTAAGAGTAATGAGGGCACCTCCTGTAACTGCTGGGTGTCACAGAGGTTGCATGTGACTGTAGGGAGAGCTGAGAAACATCTGAGACTGGTAAAGATGGGGAGGTTGTATGCATCTGCTGAAAGTGATGAGGGCTGCCGGTGAGTGGTAGAATTCCTGTAAGCATCACCTGTGACATTTAGGAGAAATGAGTGTCACCTGGGACTGCTGGGAGGCATGAGGGGCAGCCTTCATTAGTATTTCACAAAAATATTTTGATATGTGGCACCTTATGAAAGCCTGTGCCTTCCAAGTACCCAGGTATAGGTAAGATTATTTCAGCTAGCCCTTGACAATTCAAATGTTCTTTTATTAATTGCACTTCCTAAATGTGTGTAAATAATTTCCAAGCATTACCTGCAGCTTTTAATTGAATATAATACTTATTCTGTTTTGTTTATATATGAGTTATCGTTTTTTAAAGCTTTGAATTTGTAATAGTTAATTGTATCATGCCCACGTTCCAACCTGAAACCATCAGAAATATTGACTGGGGTGCATGTGCCATATGTAACTTCTAGATATTGCTTTATTCTTGTCTCAGTAGTGAATCTGTTCTTCAAGTAAACATGTGGATGCCTTGTTGTTCCGGCAGCTACCTATAATAATCTTCAGCTTCGCCTTTTATGCACCGAGGAGCCTCCTGGTCCTGGATCCCAGGAGTAAACCAGAACTTCCACTTTCCTAACTTTAAGCTAAACCACAGTCCTGTTGTGTTTGACCTTATACTCAACCATTCATCAGTACATTGTAAGAGCCTAAAAAACGGAGGTGTAAATATAGTGAAGCAGCCCCTGCAACTGTAGGGGGGTGGTGGCGTGGGGCTAGAGCTGTGGGCCTCGTGCAATTACTAACTGTATATCTAACCTTGGTAAACAGGGGCCCATTCTTGAGATCAGGTGTTTGTGTGGATACACTTGTTATGGGTTTAACCACTTTACCTCCCTTGCTACGCTTATCTACTCCCCACAAAACTTTACTTGAAGCTCAGGGGAGTAGATAGGCGTACTTGTGGTAAACAGTGTGCTGTATGCCCAGTAAGCTATCTGATTATGTATATAGGGTATCATTTTAACCGTGACAAGTGAGAGAATAGATTTTGTGTTGTTTGACAACTGAGGGCTAAGTCATGTGATTTTTTTTACCGGAAAACTGAATGAAAAGCAATAAAACTGTTATTTTCATGTACTCTATACCCCTAAATAAATACTTGTAAAAAAAAACAAAAGTGACAGCATTGAAAAGAGAATACATAGTTACCCTAGGGACTTAGTTTTTAAAATATGTATGCCATGAGAGTGTATTACTGTTAATCATGAAGATAAGGGCTTTTAATTACTGATAGAGTACAATGAGAAAACAAAAAACACAAACCAGAAACTAATATATTATCGCCATACATTGTACTAGGAACATTATTTAAATGTTGAGATAACCAGGACAAATTAGCAAATACAATGTGTGGGTTTTACCTATGGTAACATTGTTTATTTGAAAACTATAGTGCATGGAAATGGAGAAATAGTGTATTTTTTCTTTTTTTTTTTCTCATTTTTCCCTTTAAAATGCAAAGATAATAGCATAATTACTAAAAGCAAATATCACTCTCACAAAGCATAATTTGTGGCAAAAAAAACAAGATATAGATCATTTACATCTGATGAGTAGCAATAAAGTTATTGGTGAATGAATGGGAGGAGCGCTGAAATGTGAAAATTGCTCTGGTTTTTAAGCAAAAAACCCTGTGGTGCTGAAGTGGTTAAAGATCATAATGGCCCACTTGTTTTATGACCATTGCAATATGGGCACCAAGGCTAAAAGGCTCACAAAGTAGAGGCAGAGGAAGGGTTGTGAACATTGATGGCCCCATGACATTTTTGCAAAGAGGACCCATGATTTGTAGTTATATCATGATAGACTGTTAAATGGCTGTGATTAGTGCTTAAAGTGAACCTGAGATGAAAGCTATATCAGGTTCTATACTTACCTGGGCTTCCTTAAGACCCCTCAAGGCCACTAAGTGCCTCGCTGTCTCCCCAGGTGGCTCCTGTCACCCACAATTCAGCCTGAAAACCTAGTAGAGTCTTGCTTCGTCACACATATGTGGCCAGGCACGCTCCCTAGTTGCGCTCTCGTCCTTGAGAGGGGGTCCTTGGGAGTGTTCTGCACCTGCACAGTAATGCACACTTTAATATTAGAAAGGATAGGGTTTAGCTTCTTTGTCAGGAAAGTCAGGTGGTAAGTAGAGATGTCGCGAACCTCCGGTTTTCGGTTCGCGAACCTCCACTAAAGGTTCGGTTCGCGAAAAAGTTTGTGAACCGCAATAGACTTCAATGGGGAGGCGAACTTAAAAATTTAGAAAAATTTCTACCGGCTGGAAAAATGATAGAAAACAAGGGATCTAATACCTGGAGGAAGACATGATTGAGTGAAATACACATCAAAAGTCCCAGGTACAAATCTAGATTTCACATAAACCCATATTTTAATGTCACAAATCTCATTCAATATTCAATTACAGGCCTACACTGCTTTACAACATCAGGCAGTGTATCTCTCCCTCTCCCTCCTTACATACCTTGGCCGGGAATTGAACCCAGGTCTTGGCCGGGAATTGAACAATTCAATTCCCGGTCAAAGTATGTGTAAGCTGGCTTTTAAAAGCTTACAAATCTTTAAGCAAGCTCATTTTTCTCTAGGATATATCATAATGGTACATGCTAGGCTGCCTTCAGCATGTAGTGTTGGTGGTGGTATAGCGGTTAAGAGAGTTGACTACCAAGCACTCAGACCTGGGTTCAATTCCCGGCCAAGACCTGGGTTCAATTCCCAGCCAAGGTATGTAAGCTGACTTTTAAAAGACTACAAATCTTTAAGCAAGCTCATTTTTCTCTACGATATTTCATAATGGTACATGCTAGGCTGCCTTCAGCATGTAGTGTTGGTGGTGGTATAGCGGTTAAGAGAGCTGAGTACCAAGCACTCAGACCTGGGTTCAATTCCTGGCCAAGGTATATAAGGTGGCTTTTAAAATTCTACAATTCCCTGGAAGATGAGACCCTCCTCCCTCCGGGAGGAGGGAGTGAGGGAGGAAGGAAAGTAAAAACAATTAGCTCGGAACAAGCCTATAAGAGCCTAACTAAACTCTCCCTAGCAGAGTCTGTCAGCAGCTGTCCCTTAACTAATAAGTGCAGGCAGACTAGTGAGTAAAATGGCACAAGGACCTTGCCTTTTATAAGGGGGGAGTGGGGCTCCAGGAGTGAGTGCAGTCTGACTGGCAACAATGTGCCTGCTGACTGTGATGTAGAGAGTCAAAGTTCTGCTCAATAGAGCATAATGGGGCGAATCGAACTTCCAGGAAAGTTCGCCTTAGCAGGCGAACGCGAACCACCCAAAGTTCGCCGGCTATATAATTGCATAATAATAATATTGTGTGGATAAAGGCTTCCCAACTGGAGGCTTGTTACAGATAAAGATGCATCTTTATAGGCAGCACAGATAGTGGCATGTTCACAATAGGCCAGTAAAATTACTGTGCACAAGCAGCATAGCACGTGTTACACTAGCAACACAAATCTTACCTAGGAGCCCGAGTTCTGCTACTTGTGCAACATGCACTATGTCAGTTGTGTAACTACCAGTAATACTGATTTGCGCAGTCATTTTAACAGCTTTTTGTAAATATAACCTACTAGCTGGACGCCCGGCGTTGCCCGGGTATGTATTTGGCTAGTGTTGGCTCTGCCCACTTTTCCTAACCCGGAGGGCTTGTTTCCACTGTTGCGACGCGATTTCGGCCGCATTCCGACGCTTGTAAAAACGCATGCGGATGCGTTTCCACATGCGTTTTTACCCGCGATTTCGCCTGCGATTTCGCATGGCAGGGTGCCATGCGAAATTAACCATGACACTGCCAGGGCTAAATAAAATTGAAAAAGGTGCGAAATCGCACGCGAAATCGCGGGTAAAAACGCATGTAACAAACGCATGCGTTTTTACTATTAAATACATTAGCGGCGATTCGCACGGATTCCCGACGCAGGCGAAATCGTTGGCTCTTTTGTGCGTTTTTTTCACGCTGAAAAAAACGCACCTCAACAACGCTACAGTGGAAACAGGCCCATCCACTTGTATTACATGTGCGGATCTGCATGCGTTGGACGCATGCAGATTCGCGATAGTGGAAACGAGCCCTTACACACAATTACTTAATGACCAAGTATGTGAGCTTTGCGGTCTTTGGTATCAATAATTTGCAATGAAATAAAATTAATCTGATTGGATGTGGCTCCACCCCTTTTCTGAATTTGAACCCCAATCACCCAATGGCCAACTGTACCAGGTACAGGTGATTAACAGTGCAAGAATGGCAGCAATTAAATATTCCCCTTAAAAATCAATAGGTGGATTTTGATTGGCTTTTATAGGCTCCACCCACTTTTCTGAATATTAATCCCAGTCACCCAGTGAACAATTGTGCAAAGTTTGAAAACCTTACCATTAACAGTGTAAGAATGGCTACAGTTTACAGTTGCGCAATGAAATTTGTATTTTTCTCCACCCACTTATTTCCTAACATTGTTCAGGTATGTATTTGGCTGGGGTTGGCTCCGCCTACTATTTCTAACCCTAACACACACTTGTTCAATAACCAAGTTTGTGAGCTTTGCGGTCTTTGGCATCAATAATTTGCATTGAGATAAAACAAATCTGATTGGCTCTTTGTGGCTCCACCCCTTTGTCTGAATTTGAACCCCAGTCACCCAATGACCAACTGTACCAGGTTTAATGCTTGTGCCATTAACAGTGCAAGAATGGTAGCAATTACATATTCCCCTTGAAAATCAATACGTAAATTTTTATTGGCTTTTGTAGGCTCCACCCACTTCTCTGAATATTAATCCCAGTCAGCCAGTGACCAATTGTGCAAAGTTTAAGAACCCTACCATTAAAAGTGTAAGAATTGCTGCAGTTTACATTTTCTCAGTGAAATTTGCATTTGTCTCCGCCTACTGATGACCCGGTATTGCCCGATTATGTATTTTGAAGGTGCTGGCTGCATCCACTTTTCTTAACCCTAACACACAATTAATCAATTACTCAATGACCAAGTTTGTGAGCTTTGCGGTCTTTGGCATCAATAACCTGCATTAAAATGAAACAAATCATAGTGGCTGTTTGTGGCTCCACCCCCTTTTATAAATTTAAACTCCAGTCACCCAATGATCAACTGTACCAGGTTTGAGGCTTGTGCCATTAACAGTGCAAGAATGGCAGCAATGAAATATTCCCCTGAAAAATCAATAGGTAATTTTTTATTGCCTTGTGTAGGCTCCACCCACTTTTCTGAATATTAACCCCAGTCACCCAGTAACCAACTGTGCAAAGTTTGAGAACCCTACCATTAACAGTGTAAGAATGGCTGCTGTTTACATTTTCCCAGTAAAATTTGTATTTGTCTCTGCCCACTTATGACCCAGCGTTGCCCTTTTATGTATTTGGCTGGTGTTGGCTATGCCCACTTTTCTAACCCTAACGCACAATTAATCAATTACTCAATTACCAAGTTTGTGAGCTTTGCAGTGTTTGGCATCAATAATTTGCATTGGAATGAAACAAATCTAATTGGCTGTTTGGCTCCACCCCCTTTCTGAAATTGAACCCTAGTCACCCAATGATCAACTGTACCAGGTTTGAGGCTTGTGCCATTAACAGTGCAAGAATGGCAGCAATGTAAATATTCCCCTTGAAAATCAATAGGTTAATTTTGATTGGCTTTTATAGACTCCACCCACTTTTCTGAATATTAATCCCAGTCACCCAGTAACCAACTGTGCAAAGTTTGAGAACCCTACCATTAACAGTGTAAGAATGGCTGCTGTTTACATTTTCCCAGTAAAATTTGTATTTGTCTCCACCCACTTATGACCCGGCGTTGTCCTTTTATGTATTTGGCTGGTGTTGGCTGTGCCTACTTTTCTATCCCTAACACACAATCAATCAATTACCAAGTTTGTGATTTTTGCGGTGTTTGGCATCAATAATGTGCATTGAAATGAAACAAATTTAATTGGCTGTTTGTGGCTCCACCCCCTTTCTGAACTTGAACCCTAGTCACCCAATGATCAACTGTAGATACAGATAAAGGAAACAACAGGCACTGCAATAACAGAAATTCAATAGATATCATAAATCGGAATGCTGTAACACTGGCTGGGTCCGCGATTGTCAAAGGTAGCGTGCTCTAATCCACAAAAGATACAGAATATATATGGCACACTGGAAGAAAGTGAGGATTGGCACATGCAGTTCTCCTTTGTTAAAACACAGCTTTATTGTGTCCGGCTGTACATCATTAAGAAACAGGATAAATTTCCAGTACTAATAAAAAAAGTTCCTACCCAGTCCAGTATCCGGTGGGGTGAAGTGGGAGCGGTGGCTTGCCTGACGCACGTTTCGCTCGTAAGAGCGTCTTCTGAGGCTCTGCGCACCCGTCAGGCAAGCCACCGCTCCCACTTCACCCCACCAGATACTGGACTGGGTAGGAACTTTATCAGTACTGGAAATTTATCCTGTTTCTTAATGATGTACAGCCAGTCACAATAAAGCTGTGTTTTAACAAAGGAGAACTGCATGTGCCAATCCTCACTTTCTTCCAGTGTGCCAATGATCAACTGTACCAGGTTTGAGGCTTGTGCCATTAACAGTGCAAGAATGGCAGCAATGTAAATATTCCCCTTGAAAATCAATAAGTTAATTTTGATTGGCATTTATAGAGTCCACCCACCTTTCTGAATATTAATCCCAGCCACCCAGCGACCAACTGTGCAAAGTTTGAGAACCCTACCATTAACAGTGTAAGAATGGCTGCAGTTTACATTTCCCAGTGAAATTTGTATTTGTCTTCGCCCCCTTTTTGGTTATGGGAATAAAAAGTATCCTATACTTTATTCCAGGCAATGTACTATGTGTGTGCCAAATTTCATTCAAATCCGTTCAGCCATTTTTGCGTGATCGAGTAACAAACATCCAAACATCTAAACATCCAAACTTTCCCATTTATTATATTAGTAGGATAGTTTGAACTAATCTTTTTAAATTACAGGTTTATTTTAAGATTTAAATGTCATCTGAATTCTAACACTGGCAGGACATTTGTTTTCTTTATTTGAAAGTAGACTTTATAGCATTGTGTTATTCAGAGAAAACTCTATCTAGCTGGTAAGTATGACAATGAAAGGCAGAATCTCTGGTTTCTACAAAGTTCTTATATCGTAGTAACTAGATCTGTTTTGATGATACTTATTTCTGTATTGTAATTTTACTTATAGTAACTTTATCTTCTTTCTTTCCAAATGATTATCACTAGCGGAGTGATGGCAGAACAACACCCCAAAATCTTATTTGACTCTGTGCCGATCATCTGGATAAAACCAAGTACGATGATTGAATGATAAATTATTATGTGCTGTAGTTATGCTACCTGGTACCCTTTTCATTTGCAGAGTGCAAACATTATTTTAAACAGAAGATAAAAAATGATCTCCTAGGAGAAAATTTAGGAGAATAAGCTAAATGGATTGGGCCCTATGTGTATAGCCTGTCCTAAAGCATAATGACCACTCTGCATGTTAATTATACACATTATTTGTATTGCATAAAAAGTTGCTATAGTACTGTGCTTATTAATGCATACATTATACACAACACACTGCCTACAGTAGGTTAGGATAATTCAATGTATTGCAAAGCAGAGATGTAAACAACTGTATTTTCACTGGCTCACATGGCAAGCGTTAAAATGAACCTGCAGCAAATTTTAGTATTAAAATGACATACAGTAGAATCTTGTTATAATAAACTCTGATATAGTAAACCTCTGGATATAGTAAACGGAGTCCTCAAGTCGCAGCATATGCATCTGTATAAATATGCAATGTATAACCAATTCTGATATAGTAAACTTCTGATACAGTAAACTACTTTTCCTGGTCTCTTAGACTTTACTATAAAGGGATTCTACTGTACTTACTTCAGTAGTAGGAAGCCTCTGGATAGTCCAGACCCTTCCACTGATGCCCACAGTTCCACTGAAGTTCTTGTGGCCATGCTTCTGTCCATGAACAAGCACATCTGTAGTGGGCTAACAGAGTATGGTCTGTGCATGTCCAGTAGAATGGAGCCATGCCTGCACAGCTTTTTTACTCTATTATTATTATTGATTTATAAAGCGCCAACATATTCCGTGGCGCTGTACAAAGTAAGAAACAAACATGGGGTACATAATACAGACAATGGTGTACACCAACATACAAGCTACTAATTAGTGACAAAATACAAAGAATGATACAAAATACAAATTATAGAATTGGTAATGACGGTGATAAAATTAACATGATGAATAAAATGTATAATGGTTACCAAGACACAAAAGGAGGAGAGAGCCCTGCCCTTGCGAGCTTACAATCTAAAGGTAATGGGGGGGGGGGGGGGGGGCAAGATGAGGGGTAGTATGCAGCAAATATATAGAGGCTGTGTGTTTTAGGATACCTAGTAGGAGTGCAATTTGGTCTTAGGACAAAGGGAAGTGGCCTAAGGTAGCACATGTGCTTGTCGGAACAAGTGTGTTTTTAGAGAGCGTTTAAAGGTAACAAAGGTTGGCGAGTGACGGATGTGTTGTGGGAGGGCATTCCAGAGGAGGGGTGAAGCGCGTGCGAAGTCTTGTAAACGTGAATGTGAGGAGTTGATTCTAGAGGAGGACAACAGAAGATCATGTGCCGATCTGAGATTGCGATTGGGTTTGTATCTGGAAATTAGTGAGGATATGTACCGGGGAGAGAGATTGTGGAGAGCTTTGTAGGTTAGGGTTAGGAGTTTGAACTGAATCCTCTGGTTAATTTGCAGCCACTGAATGAGCAGCTTTGTACCTTCTGGGCATGCGGAGACCATACTTGTTCACAGCCAGTATGGATGTGTTGTCACATGATCAATAACTTGGCAACAAAGAAGGAAGAGGGTCCTGGTCGTCAGCAGTGGGCTCGAGGCGGATCTAGGAAGCCTCTGGACCATCCAGGAGAAGGATGGAGGTCTTTATTGTTTCCGTGATGAGGTTTACTCTAGCATGTTTATGTACCTAGCTTCATTCTGTTGAGTACACCACACTAGATTGATCTTGGCTAAACTGAACCTGTTGTTTCTTGCCATGGTGCTAAGAATGTAGCTACAGAATATTTACATCAGACCTGCAGATCAGTAATCCTTTTAGGCCAGGACCCTAAAATACAAACAGTACTGAATTAAGAAAAAAAACAACTTAAAGTGTAACTGCACTTTTGCTACAAGATATATTACACAGACCATCTATTAGACTATCTATTTTGCTTTGGAGCTGGCCATGTAATGCACTGCAATATCTTTGAGGTAGAAGTGATTACAGTTTACAATATGCCATCCCCAACATACCTACACGTTTCTTTAGTATTCACCACTGTGCAATGTCATCATTGTGTAATTATTGGGTCATTCCAGTAACCTTGAGGGTATAGAGAATCTAGAAATTTTTCTTTGGTATATGTGCTCATGTAGGGTAAGCTCTATATGGGACAAACCAATGGCACAAGCCATATTTGTCACCTTGATTCAAGCATTAGCTGCTGCAGAATGAAATGAAAAGTTAATTTTAAATGCTGAAAATAGTGTGGTCCGCTCTGCCCAGTCTGCAGCTCTTGACTCCGGGAGTCTTCAGCACTTGATTAAGAGGCTTTAATTCAGCAATATTCAGCAGTAAGTCTTCAGACTAGAAAGCTTTGACAGATGTCCATTTCATATCTTAAGTTGTTAAAGATTCATCATGTACAGGAATAGCCTTTCCTTATAGTATACAGATTGAACACTGAGAAAAGAACACAAGGTTAACATGTCGCAGGAGGCTTGTGTGGTACAACAAAGGGCAAGCATTTGTTCATTAATCTGCCCAGGATCTGGACCTTGGAAGTCCTCCACAATGAAAATGTTACTGTACTTTGTGGATCCAGCTGGCCAGTCCTCAGTGGTAGATTTAGAACTGTCTTAGTATGGAACTTGTCAATGTGGCTGCAGCTGTTGTCATTAATTTATCCTCTGCCGTTATAAGATACATTAGCCACTTTATTTATTTCTAGTGCAGAAGCAAATTCACATCAAGATCAATGATAGTTTCTGCTGCTTCAGGATCAGTGGGACTGCATTCTAATAGTACATGGCAGATAAATATGTCATATATCTTTAATGTAGTCTTAGCAGGTATTAGCTATGTTTTATGCTGTATGGTGACCTTGATGTTGTACATTTGTTAGAATGTGAAAAGCTTTCCAACTTAGAGTTCAGGACACTCTGCGTCCTTAAAGTTACTCTCCAGATTTGCTCAGCAGGCTATGTTATACAGCTGTATTCCATCTGCCACAATGACAGAGATCCAATGTCAGGAATGTGACACATACACACAAATACACTGGAGTGTGAGCTTTGCTCAGGGGAATTGTAGAACTGAATACGGATTACTGAGCTGTCTGTAGAAACAGACCAGTACTAAGGAATACCCAGACAGCTCATGCTGATCCAAAACCACCTGGCTAAAATGGGCCAAAAGCGCTCAATCGAAAAACAAAGCTAAATATAATTTTGCCTTCTTAAAACAGAAGGTATTTGCAATAATTCAACTGTAATAATATAATAATCCTAACATTTGTATAGTGCTTTTCTCCTGTTGGATTTAAAGCGGTCAAGAGCTGCAACCACTAAGGGGGCTCAAGGGGCCACTGTGGCTTCCCATGATGCATCACTCCTGAATATGCAGCCCATCTCAGTATGCCCCTAAAAACAAGGCTGCACATCCAGTGCCGCTTGTGTGTAGTGAATTAAGCCTTTTTTTAAATTTTGCATAAGTCTGAATTACAGAGTTCTTCCTGGTTGGTGGATAGAAATAATGAAATGAACTGACCCTCAAGAAAACAGTATAAATAAGAAGGTAAAATGAGAGCAGAAAATGGGTGACAGGATAGAATAGGAGTGGGGAAGTCATAGCAGGGTCAATGGTAAATCACCGTGGCAAATGAGGGAGAATAATACACATGTTTTGTTTTGTGTTTAAAATTCAATAAAAATTCTCTTTAAAAAAATACACTACAGTAGAGGAAAAAATGGTAGTTTAATAAAGTAGAGGAAACCAGCATGCAATGGGCTGGTAGATTATATAGTTCATCAAAATGGAATTGGATAGGAGCTAGTATAGTAAGAAAATAATAATAATAGGAATTGCAGTTGGTTAGATGTAAGTACAGTGGTAAAGCAGGAGATAGAACAGTTAAAGTGTACCAGAGACAATAGAACATAAAAGTTTTATACATACCTGGGGCTTCCTCCACCCCATCCACATGGATCGCTCCCACGCCACAGTCCTCCACTATCTGTTTCGCCGGTACTGGGCTTTGTAACTTTGGCCAGTTGCAGCCAGTCTGTGCAAGAGAAGTGCGCCCTCTACGTATCTCTTCGCCGGCTGCTGGAGGAAGCCCCAGGTGTGTATAAAACTTTGATGTTCTATCCTCTCTGGTTTCCTTTAAATAGAGGTTAGTACAGTAGAATCTGCAGGGGCTCATTCACACTATTCAGTGAGTTAAAATGCAGGGAAATGCAGGAATAAAAACTCATGAATGGGTGTGAATGGATCTGTGAGTTTTCATGCATTTCCATGTGTTTTCACTCCCGGCGAGTTGAAATGCACTGCACAGCAACTCACTGTTGTAGTGTGAATGATAAAATGAAAGTCTATGGACTTTCATGTTACCAATAAAATGCACACTGTGCAGTAGTTGATGGTCGGAAATGCCAATTTCCATTTCCACGGAAAATCCACTTTCCACCATTGCCAATTACTGCACTGATTTCCGCTACTGATTTCCACATTCCGATGCAGATTTTCTCAGAAATTTCCGCCATTTTTAACATCGATTTTCTAAAAAACTATAAGGTCTTTTTGAATTTTTTCCCTCTTGTTCCCACTCTTCTTCTTAACATACCCTGCCAATTAGGTGTTTCTGGCATCTATGGGGACCTTGCTATTAACCGCTAAAGTTGGTGGCCATTGACTGTAATGTAAAATGCGGAAAATCTCCATGACCAATATGCAGTAATTTTATGACAATCAGAAGACTCAGAATGAATAAGCCAATCAGAGAAGTGGGATTTAGGCAGAAATGTGCGCATTCGCTGAGTGGCTTATTCATTCTGAGTCTTATTACTGGCTTAAAATTAACGCATATCGGGTAATGCAGATTTTCCGCATTTTACATTACAGTCAATGGCTGCCGACTTTGATGGTTAATAGCAAAGTCCTCGTAGGTGCTAGAAACACCAAATTTGCAGGGTATGTTAAAAAGACAAGTGAGAAGAAGAGGAAAAATACATTTCAAAAAGACCTTGTAGTTTTTGAGAAAATTGATAACGTTGGCAGAAATTTCCCAGTTTTCCATGTAAATCTGCTTACCGCTTACCGATTTCTGCATTCCAATGCAGAATGAGATTTGGGATCGGAAATGTGGAAATTGCATTTCCGCGGGATCCGAATGAGCATCCCTAGTGTGCAGTGAGTCAAAACTCCCTGTAACCCACTCAGTGTGAATGACCCCTAAGCAATTTTTAGACATTAGTATGCGAGGGAAGCAGAAAATAGTTGAGTTGGTTAGAAGTTAGGATAAGGCAATGGAAGATAACAAAACTGGCTAGAAGTTAGATCAGTGTGGATACAGAAGAACCTGGTATAGGAAGGTATAGGAAGACTACTGGGTGGCAGCAGAGATAATATAGTGTGCAGGGCTGAAACAGTGAATTGTAGAATAAGAAGGTTGATCAATGGATAGCATCGGAGAGCTTGTTTTACTAAACCACAATGCGGAGAGAAAATAGCTAAAAAACTGTGTTATTTGTAAATGGTCTCTAATGGTGTGTGCATAGGCATGTAACACTTTTTTTCTAGTATTGACAAATGAATAATAAGCTATATTTAGTGCATAATAAATGAGTGGATTATATTTTGTGTCTCTAGATAAAAAGTCTGAAATAACGAAGACCAAGTCCTATGTCTGCCCACTCTACAAGACAAGTGAACGGAAGGGGACTTTATCCACTACAGGCCATTCTACCAACTTTGTCATTGCAATGCTGCTCCCAACAGATAAACCGGTCCAGCACTGGATAAAGAGAGGGGTCGCCCTCCTCTGCCAGCTTGATGACTAATCACACTCCAACAAAGACTTTCTGTAAAACTAAATTATAATAATAAATAGCAGCCTTTGTTCAGCTGCATGATGACAAATATAAAATATTTTACATTTATTGGAGGAGCCACTCCCCTTCCTTTCAAATTGCCGGAATTTTTCCGGCAAACTGGTGGAGTAGATGGTTTCCGGCACAGGAGGAATTGCTAATGGCTGCCACCTGTATAACCTTAGTTATGCAAAGAGAAGAGTGAAACGCATGCACTGAAATGCTCATAGGCTTGAAGGAATGTTTATTTATCTTTGTATGTGTCAGAGTGGTGCAACTAATTATTGGATTCTGATGACTGATCATGGTCCCTGTCATGCTGTAAAATGGGCATAGTTAATAATGCAGTCTGAATAACTGCACTTCACATATCATTACTGCTCTGAGCACTGTCCTACTCCGAGTACCTTAGCCTTTACACTGTACATATATTGGCCACATCCTCTACATCAGGCACTCCGTAAATACTCCCAGATTACAGAAATAAAATATAAAATGAAGATACATTTTCTCCATGCTGTCATGACTTATGAAGGTTCAAAAAGTTTACCTTTACTTGGTTATTTGCTTACATTCATTGATATGGGCTATATAGCCATGTTACATTATTACTATTATTATTATTTATATAGCGCCAACACATTCCGCAGCGCTTTACAAAGCACAATAAGATGACAAGAGGAACATAGATACAACTAACAAATGTACAGCAGAGTTCCAAGCAGCACAAGTATTGTTACAAAAACAGTAAACATTAGGAGGATGACCCTGCCCTTGCGAGCTTCCAATCTAAGCAAATGTGCAGTGATGGGCTGGAGAACTGTGGGAAAATATGTAGGGAAGGACTGTGTTACAAGAAAAGCCTTTAGAATACAAACATTCAGTTTTGCTATGATAAGCAGTGATGGCTGGCATCATGGGCAAAACATCTGTTACAGCATTTGTTAATTAAAAAAAAAAAGTGAGTTCACCATTACTGGCACGCTCACAGCCTGCATTGTCACATCACAGACTTATACACCAGGCAAAAGCCACAATGATTAGCAGTTGTAGCAGTTGTTGCTTCTTCGCTATGGATTTTCTTAGCTATGGATTTTTTTTAAGTTAGCTATGGATTTACTAAGTTTAAAAACTTTGAAGACCCCTCAAAAAATTATTTCTCTAAATATTTTTCTGTCTTTTACAAATACTCTGTGATACACAGAATAAAAGCCCATCTGCCTTCCAGGAGTACGAGTATACAGGCAGGTGCCTCCCATCCCCATGTGACTGTTACTTGCTCTATGCTGTCCAGTCACTTAGTGTGTTTATTGAAGCCTGTGATGCCTCCATTTTCTGCTCTATGGCAGTCTTGCCTATATGGAAGCAAATGCAGGCAATGCAGGCTTCAATAAACCCATGGGGCACACATAGCACAGAGCGAGTAACAGGCTCACAGGCAGGCTGGCACAACACAGCACAGAGTGAGTAACAGGCTCATGGGCACAGGCAGGCTGGCACACACACAACACACAGGGAGGAACAGGCTCATGTGCATGAGCCGGCTGGCACACACACAGCACAAAGAGATTTTTTCATGCACCCGTGACCCTCCTGTATTTTTTCTTTAAAGTAAATCTGGGAGATTCTAAAGGCAACAATTTAGATACTTACCTCAGGAGAGGGAAGCCTCTGGACCCTCCAGAAGCTTTCCCCATCCCCCTCCATCCCTGCTTACTAGCAATGGAACCCTCCGAGTTTAGACGGAGCTCATTCTGCACTGTGAAGTAGCACAAAGAAGCCACTCGAGCTTGGTGGAAAAAGGCAAGCTAGCTCGGCTCCGTGCAGTGTCTGCACCTGTGCAGAGTGGGCGAGCTTTGTCTAATTGCGGGCTTGTAGGGGTCTCACCGCTGGAACGACGAGGAGGAGGGTGATGGGGAAGCTTCTGGAGGAAGACAGTGAAGAAGGGTCTCCCATCCACCTCCTGCCATCCTTCATTTGCAACACAAGAGTAAATGAGTACACCGAGTAATGCAATGGGTGCCACATAGTCCGCAATGTTAATTGCTGCTATCCCTGCACCTAGAGTGTAATTTGGGAGCCACTGGTGCTTGATGAACATAAGACTGCAGCAGCCCATTAAATAGTGTAGGGGAGTGAGTATTCATATGCAAAATCGGCGGTTATATTGGCACGGATTGTTTGTGTGTACGGGGGGGAAGGTAGGATAGTGTTGCGCTTTCGTATCGGTGGATGTTGAGGTGGTTAGTGTTAGGCGGTGTCGGTAGGAATTAAGCAATGAGAGGGGGGTCAGTTAGGGCTAGGCAAGTGGCGGGTGGACAGCTAGGGTTAGGCATCGAGAAGGGGCATTAGGAGGGAGGCTCATGGGAGAGTAAGTTTAGGTCAGGCCATAGTAGAGTATTGGTAAAGATTGCTGAAATTCTGCTATTGCAATTACCCAGTGACTCATAGTAATTTACTAATATTCTACTTGTGGCTATCTCCAGCACCCAGATTCTCGTGGCACCCTTTTTAATTGTACACCTCACCTGGCTGTGTCTGCCAGTTACCTACAAATACAAAAATGTTGCCTGATTCAGCAGAAAATATCTATCTAGGCCAGAGACGTGCCTGCAATATCCTAACTCCAGGAAAATAACCACTTCTTGCCAATACTCTTCTGGTTTATTTAGTCCAGTAATAGTAATCACAGCATGTTCTCTAAACACTTTTATGGTGATACACACAATACAAACTACAGGATGGATGTTGGCTATAAATGAATTTAAGAGATGAGAAGGTAATGTGAAGGCTCATATTGTACAGTATGCACTATGTCTTTCTACATTTTAAACCTATGCTGGAACCTTCCTAACAACTGACCTTTATTTAAAGGTTATTATTCTGCCATAGACATTAGGTGGTGAGTCATGCAAGAGTTCTCAACAACTGATAGAGACAGGAAGACTGATATATGAATGTTTAGCTCACTAATACCACTTATGAGGAATCATGGGATACCACTGTATAAAAGGGATAGGCTCAGACTTCCTTTGAAATGTAATGTTATGTACATTACAATAACCTTTTTATACAAAAACAAAAGGAAGGGAGCACCATTCCAAAAAAGTGAATGCAGCGTGCCCAAGTCACACCCCAGTGGCTCCTGAGGAGCACAATACAGTCCACACAAAAGACTGGCACCGCTGTCTGCAAATATAGCTCTTGTATACTCAAAACAGCAGTCACTGCTGCCTTTCTTATGGAATAAAACTCTTTCTCAAACTGCTTATAGCCATAAAATCAAGTGACCACAAACCTTTAAATAACCAACCCCAAAAAGGGAGAGATCCCAGTGCAGATCTGATGGAAGACTTTATAATATGCAAATATCAAGGAGGTGTGTCATACCTGGTAAGTGTCAGAAGAAAAATAAGCCAATGGGATAACCTTGTCATCATTCAAAACATAAATGAACAAGCTCCTCTGAAAGGCAGCGCCCATCTGTGCCTGCAACGCACAGCGCGCAGGCCAAATAGTGTCATCGGAGGTAGTTCCACTTGTAAATAATCCAACTAGCGTCCCACCAGCGGCACAATGCCAGCCCTTCAGTCCAGTCATGCCCCTCAGCGGCCAAGCACGCCAGGCGGGCGCAATGACATCTTTTTTTTTTTCCTTTTTCAGTTTTTTTTTCTTTCTACATGCGCCATTTTGGTAGTTTTAATTAGGGATAACTGGTGTTATGCTTTCAAGAATTTTTGTTCTTGCTTTGCGACCTTATGGTCGCACCATTTGGGTTTTTTTTGCTGCCATCTTGTGTTTATGTTTAGCATTGCGGTTATATTTTTCTGACTACGTGAGCCCCCAATGATGTCATTGCGCCTGGCCGCCGGGGGGGGGCGTTCGTGACTGGACTGATGGGCTGGCCGCTGGGGAGACGCTAGTTGGATTATTTACAAGTGGAAATACCTCCGATGACTCTATTTGGCCTACGCGCTGTGCGTTGCAGGCACAGATGAATGCAGCCTTTCAGAGGAGCTTGTTCATTTATGTTTTGAATGATGACAAGGTTATCCCATTGGCTTATTTTTCTTCTGACACTTACCAGGTATGACACACCTACTTGATATTTGCATATTATAAGGGCTAAGTCTTCCATCAGGTCCGCACTGGAATCCCTCCCCTTTTTGGCGTGGGTTATTTAAAGGTGTGTGGTCACTTGATTTTATGGCTATAAGCAGCTTGAGAAAGAGTTGTATACTCGAAACAGCAATCTGTAACTGCTGCCTTTCTTATGGAATAAAAGAGAAATAACCTTTTTATATACATTATCCAAGTTTTACTAAATTATAATGAATAGTCTACTTTGTGGTAATCATTCCACTAATATACTCCCTGTAGCTTTGGTTCTGGGAGCCAGAGTAAATCTGTGTTATGTTCTACTAGGGACCTTAGCCCGTTTAATAACGGGCTCTAGGTCTGTCACCGCCGCCACCTGTCAGCACGAATGCACACGCCAGGTGCACGCCCTTGCCGCACGCGCTCACACACGCCCCCGGCCGGCCCCCTGGCTGTCCTGCTCCCATCCCAACAACGGCTGTCCCTGCGGCATATGCGCAGTAGCGCAGACGCAGACACACACAGACATGGGACGCAAAGACACAGGGGTTTCATTAGGTAGGATTTCAGTTAAGGACAGTCAGTTGAGTGTCAGCACTGGTGTGTTTGGGACTGTTAATTGTTAGTATATCTTTCGGTGTCAGTCTGCTATCCTTGTGAGTTCTGAACCTGAATCAGCTTTCAGGCAAACTGCTTCCACAAAGCGGTTGATACTTGGCATGGCCAGAAATATACAGATACAAGAATAATACACCCATATGTACTTATTGAACAGCTCATTTCAAACTCTTAGGGGCTTATTTATAAAGAAGTCACAGATTACAGATCTCAATTTCTTTGTTCTCACTATTAATAATCAAGTACTGTAGTTCCTTAAGATTGCTGTACAGTGTTTATAAAAGGAGCAAACTGATTAATGGTGGATATGAATAATCACCTATAGTGATTAACCTAAAATGCCAATCTGCAGATTCATAGACTTGAGTGGACTTTCAGATTACGATTATCCATCCTGGAGTGAATTGCAGCCTCCTGATGGCCTCCTCATGGCCATGAAGCTGGGGGTCTTTAATAGTTTTGTGCCCTGAGAGCCATTAACTTCTGGCATGGCTCTGTGCATCAAGCGGTGCATTCTCGCGTGCTGCAAAAGTAATTGGGGATCCAGCTTTGTGGCAGTAACTAGACCATAATTGGTTCCAAAGTTCTTCAAATGTCCTCATCAGTAGAGTAACCCACAAATCACTGCTTTTAAAGTTTCAATGCACCATGGAAGTGGATAAATGGTGTTTGAAAGAACACCCTGATTACCACTCTTCCCCTCTTACATCAATGGCATTTTCCTCTTACAAGGTGATGATTTTTATTGTAAAAAATATATACAAAATTTACAATACAATAAATAATAATAAAATGCAGTGACCTAGGTCACACAAACAGCAAAGAAAAAATCGCATACCTCTGCATAAACATTCTGTACAAATATGTACAAAAATCATAAAGTCAATATTGACTGTAATGCTATTTCTGCAAAAAAACATATACAAAGGGACTTTTACGCCCAACAATAAAGCAAAAAAAAACGTCTTTCCAAAAGAACTCATTTTAGAGAAACTTTCCAAGTCCATAAGGACGATCAAACAAGGGCATAGACCCTGAACAGATGAACCATACATACTACATCCATACGACGCTAGACTAGACAACATGAACTACCACCATACACCAACCCACTAGTGACCACACACCAGACATATAAGACAACACGTATCATGCAGCAACCCACTCACACCAGGAGGGGTAACACACACAAGACAAAAATAATCAAAAACTGTAACAAGACAAAACAAAAGCCCCCAAGTAAGCTGGAGGGATGACTTCAGTTATGTCTGCGGCCGAACATAAAAAATATAGAGAAAATAATCAAAATCTAAGCAGGGCGAGTTAAGGAGATAGAAAGCCCACCCAGGAGAGACATGGATGAGCTAAGGAGGCCTGATATTCTGCCAAGCTAGAATCCAAGCACTCCTGCCCAACCTACGTCTCTCCGAGCACCGAATCCTGGACACCTCACCTAGAACATTGTTCACCACCACCTGGACAGGGATGGATTTTTGTCTAATAACTAACTGACACCGTGCCAACCATGTGTGCTGTCTAATGGCTAAACTGACTAAATATAAAGTGCATAAATCATAACCCTGGTAGGACCTGAATGCCCCATATGCCCACTCAGCGTAACTCAGACGTTCCAGAAAGGGGATACCTAGGATCCCACCCACCTGTTTACACACCTCTATATTAAAGGGACAATGAAGTAAAAAGTGGTCCATGGATTCCTCGGCACCACCACACTCCTCACGAGGACATCCACGTGCATCCACATTCAAGTACTTAACATTGCTCTTAACATAGAGCTTGCCATGGAAGGAAAGCCAAGCAATATCCCACAATTTATTTGGAATACGTGGCGAATTAATCAGCCTCAAACCCTCTTCCAATTGCACGCTTGGGCAGTCTTTCAAGTACAGTGAGACATGAAAATAGGAGTCTATCACTCGTTTCGTTAGGTCACGCCTACCGACCGTTCTGACATCCTCCACCGTCAATCCCCACTGTCTTAATTTTTTCAAACACATGACAACATAGGCCGGGAGATAGTCACGGCGAGACCCCAGACTTTTCACTGAGCCACCGCTTTCCCACCTCGTGAGCGAAGTCCCAAACCAGGTCCGGAAAATGCCTACCCAACCAGGCGGGTTCTCTGCAAGCATGCTACCAAGATTGTGTTTAATAAACAGCAGAGAAAAGAAAACGATTGGATTGACCATGTCTAGGCCACCTTCCCGTTTGGTTTTGTAGGTGATGTTCCTGCGCATAATGTTTAATCTGTTTCCCCAGAGCATCTGAAAAAACAGACCACAGATCCTTGTATACAGAGATTGGGGCAAAATTGCGATATAACTGACGTAAAGCAATATTGGAACCAGATGACTCTTGATCAGGTCCACCTTTTCCCTGAAGGTTAAAGACCAGTTCTTCCAGCGTGCTACTTTGGCGTCGACATCGTCTAGCCTACATACCCAATTTTGATGGCCGTAATTTTTACAGTAAGAGTGATTAAGATGTGGAATGCATTGCCACAGGAAGTCGTTATGGCAAACTCTATACCTGCATTTAAAGGGGGCTTAGATGCTTTCCTTGCGTTGAAAGACATCCATGGCTACAATTACTAGGTAATGCCTAATGATGTTGATCCAGGGATTTTATCTGATTGCCATCTGGAGTCGGGAAGGAATTTTTCCCTTTAGGGGCTAATTGGACCATGCCTTGTAAGTGTTTTTTCGCCTTCCTCTGGATCAACAGGGATATGTGAGGGAGCAGGCTGGTGTTGTACTTTATACTGGTTGAACTCGATGGACGTATGTCTTTTTTCAACCAAAATAACTATGTAACTATGTAATCACCAGGACCAAATTCGATGCCAATAATCTTAATTTTCTGTTGAGGCACGGGAAAGGAGCCAGGAAGCTCAAAGCTCTCTCCATCATTCCCCATCCAGAAAATTTCACACTTGTCTGGATTGACTTGTGACCCTGATGCCTTTGAGTACAGCGCAATCTCTGAGACCACTACCTCCGCCTCCTCTGTCCCAGAAACTACCACAGTCACGTCATCGGCATAGGCCACAACCTTTAGGGGAGGCACATCAGAAATGCCCACAGGAACTCCACTGAGCGCACTGCTCTCTAGCCTTCTTACGAAGGGGTCGATCGCGAATACGTACAGGAGGGAGCTCAGCGGACACCCCTGACGCACTCCAGAACAAACCTTGAAAGATTCGCCAACCCAGCCATTTATAAGCATGAAACTCTCTGCCTCTTTATACAAAATGCGGAGCCAATTGACAAACCCTTCCTGTAGGCCATACACACAAAGTAGCCGCCATAGGTACTCATGGTTAACTCGATCAAAGGCCTTAGACTGATCCAATGCCAGCAAGTACTTTCCCCAACCCTCAGCCCTGCATCGTTCCAGGACTTCCTGGACAGACAAAAGTGCTGAGAAAGTGCCTCTTCCTGAAATCGAGCAGTGCTGGTGGTGGGAAAGCAAGGATGTCGCCTGGGATAGACGCCAGAATAATATTTTTGCCAGAATATTTCTGTCGATGTTGAGAAGGCTGATGGGATGCCAGTTCTCAATCATCTCAGGATCTTTGCCTTTAGACAGGAGAATGACCGCTGACTTTCTCATGGAAGGTGGTAAATCACCTTCAGCAAGACACTGGTTGAACACATCTGCCAATTGTGGTGCCAGAAAAGTCTTGAAAGCTTTGTAAAACTCGGCTGTCAGACCATCTGGACCAGGGGATTTTTTGGGCGTGAGACTGTCAATGGCTCTCACTACTTCTTCAGCGGTGATTGCCTCTGTCAGGCTTATGTCAGAAACATCTGCACCCCCCAGCCCTGGAGTTGTGACTAGAAAGGTCTCCATCCCAGCCTGGTCAATCGGCTTGCTCCCAAGCAGGTCAGCATAAAAATCTCTAGCGATGAATAGGATTCCGTGCCTGGATTTCTCCACAGAACCCGATCCATCTCTGAGCCCAGTAACCGTTTTAAGGGCTGCACCTTGTCTGCAATTCTGATAGGGATCAGGCGAGTGGTATTTGCCATAATCCCTCTCTAAATACAGAGAAGTCAGACGGTCATATTGCTGCTGCTTGAGTTGGGCCTTGACCTCAGAGATCTCCCCCTGATCTCCGTTCTCTGAGACAAGGATCTCAAGCTTTCTTCTCAGTTGTTGGTAAGCAATATTTCTACCAATCTGTTTTTTTCTGGCTAGGCTCTTGAAAAGTCTGATGACACGACTTTTGACCACCTCCCACCACTCCGACCTGTTGTCAAAGCATTCCAAGATAGTGATCTGTGCCTGAGAAAATTCCTCAACAGACTGTCTCACATTCTCTTCCAACAGCAGGGACGAATTTAACTTCCAGGTGCCCCTACCCCTGGGAGGAGCACAGGACGCACCCAGGTCCACCGATAGAATACAGTGATCCGAGAATTCCACTGCCTGGACCCTTGGGGCGGAAGCAGTGCAATTCTCTGTAACGAAAAACCTATCTATTCTACTCTGGTTCCCTGACCGCTGAAAAGTGAACCCAGTGAGGTCTGGTGAATGCTGAACATGAACATCCACCAGACCCGCTTCTTTAACTATCCTATTTAAGAAAATACTATCCGGACGCAGCCGAGTGTTGGTACCTCCCCTGTCCATTAACCTGACAATGGTGTTAAAATCACCACCAAACACAATCGGTTGCGTCGTAAAAAGGAACGGCCTGATCGCTGTGAAAAGACGTCTCTTCTCCCAATAAGTCTGAGGTGCATAAACATTAATCAACCTGAGGTTCTGTCCTCTCACAACAACGTCTAGGACCAGACATCTCCCAATCTCTACCTCAATTACTCGCCGGCAAGTTACCATTTCAGTTCTGAAAAGCACTGCCACACCACTGTAAGGCTCGGCCGCAAGAGACCAAAAACTCGGACCGGATCTCCAGTCCCTCCTGGCCAGATGGATATCAGCCAAGGAGGTGAGCCTAGTCTCTTGCAAAAACAAAATGTCAGTATCAAAGCTACTGAGAAAAAATAAGGCCAGGTTACGAGCTCTTACTGATTTTATACTGGCAACATTAATAGTTGCCAGTTTAAGTGGTGGGAGAACAGCCATTTGGGTAATTGAAATCGTGTCACTCCAGCTTACTCCACACAAAACAAAAAGGAAAAGAAAAACAGACCACATAGACAACATTAGGAAGTGTTCTCCTGTCCGTCATCCTCTGCCTCCATATCTTCCTCAGACGGTGAAACTCCTTGATCACCATCTAGGGTACCGAACCTATTAGCTAATTGGTGAACCAGCTTCTTGGCTGCCACCTCACTCTTTTTCTGACTGCGTATATTTTTTAAAGTTTTTGGTTTGTGCTTTTTCACTTTCTTGAGTCTCTCCTCCAGATAACGCAAGTCATCCGGATGGAGAGGCCCCAAATCTATCTGTTTACTTTTTTCCCTTCCTGACAGAAGGGAAATTGCTACTGATTCAAGAGGTTGGGTAGGAAGGTGGGTAGGTTTGAGAGGTACATCAGAAGGATGGGGAGGGAGAGGATTGGGAAGGGGAGGTGAGTCAGAAGGTTGGGAAGGGTAAGGAGAAGGAAGAAGGATTGGAGAAGGATGAGGATTAGTTTGGGAAGCATCCGAAGGCGACCCAGGTCTGAATCACATCCGGACACACCCTGGGAATCCTCCTTTCTGGGGACCTTTTTCAAGGTTTTGTTGGGTGGAGGGCTGTCTCTCGGATTTTTCGGATTACGAGGCCTGGACTGTTCTTGGAGAGTACCTGCTCCTTCGACCTCATTCACAGTACGGCGTTTTCCCCTGACTCTCTTCACCAGCTGCCACGGTGTCTCAGAGGCCCCACCAGATGGCTTCTCAGAGGAAGGAGTCACTACAGGATTTTTATTAGGTACAGACACAGGTTTTGATACAATAGGTGTTGGGACTGGTACGGTAGACTGGGGAGTGGGTTGCTGGGCACCAGACTGGGAGGGTAACACAAGAGGCAGGTTGGAAACATACGACTGTATCCCCTCTTCCTCCATCTTTGTCAGTAGGGCCTCTTTCACCGAGTCAGGCAAATTTGCCCAGGAGTTTGGACAGACACTATAAGGGTGCCCAAAACTATGGCAAAGGTTGCACTTGATGGTATTGCAATCCCTCGCCTCGTGTCCAAACTCCTGGCACAAACCACACCGTGGCTGCTTGCAGCCGTAACTATAGTGCCCCCTCCCTCCACAACGATTGCAAATCCTGGGCTGACCTGGGTAAAAAACAGTAATTTTGTCTCTCCCTAAAAGGGTCGTACGAGGGACATGAGAGTAAATACCATCTTTATATTTCATTTTTATGGACACCTCGTACCCACCCCACCAAATGTCCAGGTCATCCAGGATTTTTTGGGGAGGGGACACTACATCAACATAGTGGGAGAGCCAAAGGACAATATCCTGTACTGGAATGGACTCGTTTGTTACCATGACGTTAGCCTTCCTCACCAGGGGCTGACCAGACACATATGAAGCCACGAAATTCTTCCACTCTGACCTCCTTTTCTCTTTTTCTTCAATAAAAAACTCTTGGCCCCCTGATGTAAGAAAGCTAACGTCATAATATTCAGGGGGATCACCAGGAGCAATGATCGCATAAATGTCCTGGGCTTTCACACCCGTACCCAGAAGGAGACGAACAAAGTCTTGCTTATTGGGAATGCGTGACTCCCCTATCCATTTTAAACGCACTACGTTCCTTCTCCCTCCGGACACAGGTGCGTCATCCCCCTGCTTCAAAGGAGCAGGCACTCTCTTCCCGCCAATCCTCCCTCCACCCATCTGTCCTATCGCCTGAGCATAGGATGGAACATTTTTAGCTGCAGATGCTGAGGATGGCGATGATTTCTCCCCACCCCTGGTGATGAAGGCTAAATCAGGAATGGGCAATGTGGTAGGTACGGTTGCATGCATGGACGGATGGCACTCACCAATACCGCTAATTATTTCCATGAAAATTTCTTTGCCATCACTGTTATAGCAAAAAACGACCTCATTCCTTATTAAGAATGTATAAACACCTGCTTTAAATTCAGCTTGCTTTCCTAGACTGGTGTCACCCAAACCAACAGAAGAAATTTTGCTCAGATTCGCATTTTCTTGAATAGGCAGAAAATCCATTAATTTACACGTTTTGGTCTCTAAAACATACATCACATCTGAGTCAAACACATATCTTCTATTTCCTGCAATAAAATCTCCTACAATCTTAGTCCCCAAAGTCTTTGGTTCAAAAACCACACCACCATCAGCATCCCCACCCTCCTTCGGACATGATGGAACAGCAATGTTTGTGCATTCCACTGATTTTACAGAGTTTTCACTCTGATTCTTTTCCTGCAAACCTTCTTGAGTAATAGAAACATACATTGAGTGATGGCCGTTTTTACTTTCTACTAGTACTTCACCAAAAACAGTATCGACCGATTTCACTATCACTCCATTTTCAAATACATTTGGTACTGCGGTACTGTTTTGTTCATTATTCAATACAGATTAATTCCCCATGTTCTTATCTGAGGATTGCATATTTCCATTATCACCAACATTTATATTGCACGTATTAGGTGCTGGGGTTACATCATGGACAGAAACTGAGTTATTGCTGTGGTTCACCTCCAGCAAAGCCTTCTGGCCAGCCTCCCACAGCTCAAAAGTACTGACTGGTCGTTTATCAATGCTGCTGCTAGATACAGCCTTTACCTTGCCTGCTACTGTTTTGTCCTCTCCTTGATGGTTTCCTTCCTCCCCCTCTGGCAGACTCCTAGGTTCCTCTGTCTGCAGCACAACAGGTCCTTCACCACTTGGCAGCACGACATTCGCTTCCTCTCCTCCAGGCTCCTGAGGCACATTGCCCACTACAGTGCGCTCTGCGGACTCCACGCCGCCCTGTGCGGCCATTGGAACGCATGAAGGAGTCTCTGGAGCGCACGACTGATTGCCGCTGACGTCACTTCCAGTGACGTCACTTCCGGTCCGCTCTGCCACCGCTCCGGCTGATCCGAGTGCAGCTGCAAGCTGCCTAACTATGCCAATAGATTTCGTGACATAGCTGGATTTTCTTTTGCTGCCCATGTTGCTTCCTCTCTTTTTCCTCTTCTTGGGGGCCACCTTGTTTGTTCTTTCCTGCGGAACATTACCTAAGGTTTGCGAGGCTTCAGTTTCCTCCATTTCTTCTTCTGCATCAGGCACATCTGTTTGTAAGGAATCCTTCCCACCAGCGCCCTCTTCTGCTGCAGGATTACTAAGATTTTCAAGATTAACTCTTTCCTTGCACTTTTCCTCATGCACAAGGCTATTTTCAATGCTTTTAGCCTCTATTTTAGCATGCATAAGTTCACTGGGAGTCTGGCACTTATTTTGTTCATCGCTTTCATTCTTTGTATATGCAATAGATACAGGGTCTGGAATTCTTGTAGATACAACTTGCTCTTCACTTCCCGAAGTTTTCGTATTACATTGTTTTGCACTCACTTTGACTGCTGCCACATTTTCCACCTCCTGCCTACTTCTGGTATCACTGGATTTCTTATCCTCAACCTTACCCGCAGGTCTTATGGTTAGGGTTGGTGCAGGCTTTGCTGTTACCGGTCTCATGCTTTTCACTGCATTTTCCACCACAGCCTCTGCAGACATCACACGGAATCTGGCCGCATTCTGTCGTGTCTCTCGGAAGGGACCCCCTTTCTTTTCCAGCTCTGAGACCACTCTCCACTGGTCAGCCACCTTTTTCTGTAGTTCACCCGTTACCGGGTCATCAGCCAGGAACTCAGGTCTCCATTTGACTCCAAAGCGGTGGATCCTCTGCTTTAACTGTAAGCACAGTTGGTCATATTGATCCATGTGGAACTTTATCAGCTTATTCCAAGCTACCACATCTGCCACAACATCATGGATTCCACCATCTCTTACAGGGTGATGAATACTTTTTGGTGATTTTTTTTAAAGCAGCGATCAGCTGATCATGCCTTTGTAAATGAGGAGATGGCCACTGCAACTAAAAGTTTAAAAGTTAAAATGGGTATTAGGTAGACAGGAAAACTCAAAAAATGGTAAATTATAAAAAATTTAAAAATTATAAATATGATGATCAGCTGATCACCAGAAAAGTTCCCTTATTTCTGTAGAAATATCAGCATTTTTCTGCCAACCAGTTGATCGCCAGATTTATAAGCAGGTCCCATAAGTATGAAATTAGTCTCATTTTTGCTGCTGCCTGCATGCATCTGGGAAGTATTCCACTTCATTTTGAAACATTGATGTTGGGATTTTATCCTTTAGACATAAAAGCATCAGTTAAAGTCAGGCAATGAAGACATGGCATAGAGCCTGGCTTGGCATCAGTGATCCAGTTTATCCGAATAGTGTTCAAAAGGGTCTGCACTCTGCACAGCTCTTCCATACCAAACTCTGTAAACCATTTTGTACACAGATAGTGGATTTATGCACAATAAATTATGTTAAATTAGTAATGATGTCTCACCTAGCGTCTACCACAGTTGGAAGCGCAGAGTTATCGAGAATTATTTTATATGCTGTAAAATGATAATTTTATTAGCCCAAACTTTAAAGAACAACCAAAGGCCATTATTCCTCCACTGCCAAACATTACAATACTGTACCTATCGGCACAATACTGTACCTATCAGCAAGAACCATTTGCTTGGCTTCCACCAAACCTGGACTTTTCTGTCAGACTGCCAGATGATGGAGTGTGATTCATTACACCACTGTGGGGGACACTTGATATTGTACATGGCAATCCTTGGCCTAGATTTAAATGATCAATGTCTGCAAAACAATTATTACACTAATGCTGTTGTGAGAAGTGGTTTAGCCTTTGTTAATGAATATAGCATCTGAGAATAGGTAATTTTGTATGAACAACATGCTGCAGCATCCACTGGTTCTACTGTGACCTTGTGTGGGCTTGAGATACAAAAGTGACATGAATGTCTACTTGATTGATAAGATTGGTGTCCACAATATATACAGTGGCTTGCAAAAGTATTCGCCCCCCTTGAAGTTTTCTGCATTTTGCCACATTACTGCCACAAACATGAATCAATTTTATTGGAATTTCACATGAATGACCAATACAAAGTGCTGTACACATGAGAAGTGGAATGAAAATCATACATGATTCCAAACATTTTTTACAAATAAAAAAAAAAAATTATTGCAAATCGGCCCAGCGGGGCCTGAGAAATCCTCCTGCGCAGGTTATCCCGAGCTCGCAGGTTACCCCGAGCTGAGCTCGGGATAACCGGCAAGGAGGTTAATTACTTTCTTATCTAACCCTAATTTATGACTGCCTCACTTTTTTTTTCCTAGCTAGCAGTGATATCTTCTCTTCTTCAGTTAACTCTTTCCTGACTTATTTTCTGTCCTTCAGCTCCGACCATCTATGAGAACTGCAGGAGTAAAAATGTTGTTTGCTTCCCTTTCATTGCTAAACTGTCACCTGAGCTGTTACTACCTCTATGCTAGTGTGTATGGTTTTGGCATCCTTCTGCTTTCCTGTAGCAGTAGAGCATTGTACCATCTTAGCCATCAGTGAAAGCAGAGAGTTTTTAATTAGGATGATGACATTTATTGGTTGAAAAGAAAAAAAAGAGTAAACTGTCTGCTAATCAGCCTTCTTCAGACTTTGTTCCTGTATACTGTCAATATGTTAGAGCACACCACCATTTGTACATTCAACATTTAAAAGAGATACATAGATTGTTCAGCAAATATAGATAAATGTCATTCAGATGCTTTAAAGTGGAGCTGAACTCTTGCAGAAGGAAAACATAGAGAAATGTACCCTGTATGTATTTAGAGAGCCTGTCTAATTCCCCCTCATCTGTGTCTAATCATAAGTTGTAATTAGATCTCTACACTGTGTCACCTGACTGCCACAACATCTAAGCTCATTTGAATGCACAGGATGTTAACAATATGTCTGCTTCCATGAAAGCAGGAAGTAGACACACTGCAGATTTATTGCAGGATTTGTATCAGCTGTAACAAAGAAATGTTTGTAACAGCAGGCCTAGGGTACTGGTAAGTACAAATTCGGCCCTGGTAAAGATCGTAATAAGCGAATTAAGATTACGCAAAATTTTACATACATTTTTTGCAATTATGTCCATACATAATTAGGATTTTTAAATTCAACTGATTTTAGGGAATCATTAGGAATTTTGAGTACATTTGTGGGCAGCTTTCGTGTAATTTCGTGCTGATCTTAGCAGTGAATAGCAAAGCCCCCATACATGGTATTGTCACCAAAAAGTAAAAAAAAAAGAATTTTTCAGAAAGGCCTTGTACTTTTTGAGAAAATAGATTTTAAATATGCAAAGGAAAAAAAAATCTGAAAAATTACAGTTCAAAAAACATATTTCGTTTGCATTTTTTTAAATCATTTTCTCAAAAACGACTAGGTCTTTTTGAAAAATTGTTATTCTCTTTAACATATGTAGCAGTTTTGGTGGCAATAGCATATATAGAGGCTTTGCTAATATCGGCTAAAGTCGGCACAAATGTACATAAAAAGTATGCGAAAATACAAATGATTACAATTACAGACAATTGCAAATTTAGATGTAAATTTGTGCTCATCATCACTAATCTAGGGGTCCCCCATATATTTCTCTGCTGGTCTAGTGGTCCCCATATGGTTCCTTGGTGGTCTCATTGTCACCCATATATTTTCCTGGTGTCTACTAATCCCCATATGCTTCCCTGGTGACCAGAATGAAGCGATCATTATTAATTTAAAATTAAGCAATTATATTGGTGCCATACCAAGTGAGGACCCTCAAGAATGTGATCCATATAAACCCATATCATTTTTGAATAATGATTTAAACATTTGAGCTACATTTTCAGCACACCATTTACAGAGAATCATTCCATCATGAATACATGACTAGACATTTCTGAGGATGTTCACCTCCATATTAGAAAGACATTAGCCTATATCCAAACTAATCAATATTATACAGTCAATAAATGTATTGTGTTACAAGATGCCACAATAAAAAACATGCAATTCTATTCTCTCCACCCCAGACCAAGATGAAAGGTTGAGATATCAAAAGGTTTGGGATAAAGATATAGGTCATCCAATCTCCTCAGATCTTTGGAGAAAGATCTGGAAAAACACCATGAAGTGCTCCCCCAGCATAGCCTTCTTAGAAACTTCTCTTAAAGTCTACAAGACATACTATACTCCATCCAAATTGAATAAATTCAACACCAGAAATGCTAGTCTTTGTTTTAGATTATGCTCTAATGAGGGTGACTTCTTCCACACCTGGTGGACTTGCCTCTAAGTGAATCAGATATGGCAGAAGTCTACCCATCTATTCAACAATTTAACAACAGAGAGATAACCCCTCACCCTTACGCTGTCTACTGAACGCACCCCTGGAGGGAATCCGGAAGAGAAACCATACACTAAAATTATGATTGCATGCAGACTACAAATAGCAACGTCTTGGCTATCACCTAAAAATTTGGGACAAAATTATTCAAAGGATTAATGAGATGTGTATCAATGAATACTTATTAGAACTCACAAGGGATGATACGGATTCCTTTTTCACAATTTGGGACAAATGGTTGGGATCTCCTTATGGTTCCCACCTATCCTTGGCTAACGACCAATACCCAATGATTGAAAACCTAACATTCCCTGTTCATGACTCCAATAATGCTTTATCTGGATCCAATTCATTCATTTATGTATTATGTTTATCTTTTTCTTTTGTGTTTCTGATGTTATCTCTTTAGAGTTCTCATATGTAGTATACTCTACTTTACTACTTAACAGTTTTGGATGGAAACAATTATTCCTTGATTGAATTTGTACTTAGCCTTAGGTTATTAGGAAAACAGGCTGGAGACAAGGACTTGCTTCACGGTCCTGAACAGATTATTGTGATTGGGTGCATCTACAAACTGCAAGCAGATCCCAGCTAACATTTTTTCAGTATACAATGTGGTATAACAACAAACATTTGACTAGTCATTGTAGACCATGCACATGCTTTTCCACTGTAAGCTAATTAAAAAGTGTTCCTTAGTGTAAAACGGACGTGAGTGGCTCTATAAACTCGATTAGAGAGGCACTCACGTCCGTGTTACACTGTTGACACAACACTTTTGTATTGACCTGAAGAAGCGGCCAGCACCTGTGAAACGTGTTGTCTTACGTGCATGAATAAAAAACATATACTTACCCTTGTGGTTTGTCCTTGAGGAGATCTATACACTCCTAAACATACATATTTCTTATCAGTCATTCAGGGCACCTACAACACAGTATTTAGACTAGCTTTAACCTTCAGGGGTCCTATATTGTAAACATTAGTGTTTCCTATTAACCCAAGGAGTGCGATGACCAGAGCCTGCCAAGCAGACATGGAATAATGAGTGAGATGTCTTCCCCATAGGGTTGAATGGTGGTTAAAGATTATTGCAACCCATCTTTGTGAGTATAATGCTTACATTATAACATGCCAACTTTACAAAGGATATTACACTATAGGGCCACTGGTCTCTCTCATCTAGATACTTAGAGGCAATTATGACCACCAAGAATAACCAGTCAGTTATGGGAAGTGGCATCCTCGGCACTACTACAGCCTGCAATGTTAATTTCGTCTGTGGTGCACTCGGCAATAGATTGGTTGGGAATGGCAACACAGCAGTATTTTTTTCAGGTGACAACAGCATGGGTAAAACAATTAGCAAGGGGACAGGCACTTCTATAGCATGCAATGTTAATGGCAGCTAATATGTACCGGGGTACTTAGAATCGGCGCACTCAGCAATAGTAATCTGGAGCGATGGCATGACAATAATACAATCAGCAAGGGCAGTGATAGGTGTAGGGCAGGGGAAATTTAGTGTTAAGTGTAGTGGTAGGAAGGTTAGTGTTAGGTTTACAAGTAGGAAGGTTTAGCAGCAAGGAGGTCAGTGTAAGTGTAGTAGTAGGGAGTAGCAGCAGTAGTGGCAGGGGTAGTGTAAGTGTATCAGTAGTAAATTACAGACAGTAGTAGGAAGGTTAGTGTTAGGAGTAGCAGTAGTAGGAGGGACAGTGTTAGGTTGGTGTAGTAGGAGTCAGGGGCATTGCTAACCCCAAAGTTCAATGGCACGTGTCCCAGATCTATTCTGGGGTGCCCCGGATGTCCCCCAGCTGTGGTGACTCAATGGCAGGCAAGATGGGAGCTGTGGTGCATCAATCAGGGGTATGCTGGGTGCCTCTATGTGGGCATACTGGGTGCTGTGTTGCCATGCTGGGCACTGTAATACCTTTATTGGGGCATGCAGGGAGCTGTGGTTCTTCTATGGGGGCATGCTGGGAGTTGTGGTGCCTCATTGGGAGGCCCAAGGGAGCATGGGAGGGGTGCCACTAGAAGGTCAGGGAATGCTATGGGGTAACTGCCAGATAACCTGGCGGCAGGCCAGCACGCCCAGCAGAAAGCCAGACCAGCCAGCACAGAAGCCAGGTAACTATCTCTAGTTATGTTTAAGTGACACTGCCTATTTATATGATATGGTGCATTTTAGTTTATTTTTTTTTGTATTAATGGAGAGGGGGGCTTTCATCCAACATTTTAGTGGGCAGGCCTACTTAGACTGCTGTTAAGTTCATGTAAATTTGGCTCCACCCCAGACATGTGACATGTTGAGATAGACATGGGTATGTACCGTGCCTAGCACAAAAATAACTATGCGGCGTTCCTTTTTTTTTTTCTCTGCCTGAAAGAGTTAAATACCCTTCACCCAATACTTATCACCTGCATATCTCAGTGCCTGTCACCCAGTACCACCTACCACCCCTGTATCTCAGTGCCTGTCACCCAGTACCACCCATCACCCCTGTATCTAAAGTGCCTGTCAACCAATACCTATCATCCCTGTATCTCACTGCCTTTCACCCAGTACCTATCACCCCTGTATATCGGTGCCTGTCACCCAGGACACCCCTGTATCTCAGTCCCTGTCACCCAGGACCCATCATCCCTGTATCTCAGTACCTGTCACCCAGTACCTATCATCCCTGTATCTCAGTGCCTGTCACCCAGTACCCATCATCCCTGTATCTCAGTGCCTGTCACCCAGTACCTATCACCCTTGTATCTCAGTGCCTGTCACCTCGTGCCCTTCACCCTGTATCTCAGTGCCTGTCACCCAGTACCTATCATTCCTGTATCTCAGTGCCTGTCACCCAGTTCCTATCATCCCTGTATCTCAGTGCCCGTCACCCAGTACCTTTCACCCCTGTATCTCAGTGTCGGTCACTTCGTACCCTTCACCCTGTATCTCAGTGCCTGTCACCCAATACCTTCACCCTTGAATCTCAGTGCCTTTTACTCAGTACTCATCACTAAGGACTTTTCAAACACTACTCGTTATTCAATATCTGACACCCACTACCCATAACTCTGCCTGTCACCAACTACTTGTGTCACCCAGTACATAACACTACTCATCACTCACTAGTGCCTGTCACTACTTGTCACTCACTATCCTCCACTACTTGTCATCCGTTATTTGTCAATACCCCTCACCCATTATCTATCATTACTTGTCACTGACTAGTACCTATCACTACTCACCACCACTACCTTTCACTCCTTGTGACCCACTAGAACTTGTCCACCCATCAAACACTTCCTGTCATTACTCATAATCTACTACTTGTAAACTTCTGCATGTCAATACTTGTCAACTGCTGTCTGCCGCCTACTATCTGTCACTACTTATCACCCATTATCTGCCACTACTTGTCACCCGGTAATAGCTGTCACTACTCATTGCCTATTACCTTTCACTACTTGTCATCCATCAGTATCTGTCTGCTTGTCGCAGACTAGCTGTCAGTACTCATAATCTACTACCTGTCTCCTAGAGAAAAATCCTTTCAATGGATACATAATCTGGAGAAATATTCTTACTGGGACATGGATTAGATGCATAACTGACTGTTTTCAGCTAAAAAGCATCCACTCCTTTCTGATACAGGACTAAAGTGCAGGACTCATCACATTAATACTAGATTATAACACCTTCCTCTGAAGCCTACCATAAACTACTAAACTAGGTGGCAATAGTCTAACCCATGAGTTCCGCTGTTCAAACCATATATCTTTCTGTGTTTTCAAATGCTATTCTTCTCTTTTAGTAATTCCAATGGAATGATAGTTATAGTTATTTTTAGCTATTTATTTGGGTTGAAAAAAAGACATACGTCAATCATGTTCAACCCGAGAACAAAGTACAACACCCGCCTGCTCCCTCATATATCCCTGATGATCCAGAGAAAGGTGAAAAACCCTTACAAGGCCTGGTCCAGTAAGCCCCAAAAGGAACAAAAACCCTTCCTGACTCCAGATGGCAATCAGATAAAATCCCTAAATCAACACCACTGGGCATTACCTAGTAATTATAGCCATGGATGCAGGGGTCGAGTGGTGCGTGGACGCGGGTGAACGGTGTCCACTTACTATTTCCAGAGAGTGGACGCCGTTCACCCTGCCATGTTCGGAGGGGAGCAGCGCAGTGGAAGGAGAGCTGTGAGCAGCGGTGGGGAAGGGGGGGGGCCATCTCCCCCCCCATCCCTCACCTTAGGGTGCTCTCCTTCCCTCGCTCTCCCCTCCTGAAGTAACGTGCGGGCAGCCGGCAGCGGGCGGGACTTACCTCTCCTCGTTCCGGCGCCGGATCTGCGTGCCGCTGCTCTGGTCCAGACCAGACTTGCGGCACGCAGATCCGGTGTTCCGACGACGAGGAGAGGTAAGTCCCGCCCGCTGCCCACACGTTATTTCAGGAGGGGAGAGCGAGGGAAGGAGAGCACCCTAAGGTGAGGGATAGGGGGGGGGGATGGCCCCCCTGCCCCACCACTGCTCACAGCTCTCCTTCCACTGCGCTGCTCCCCTCCTGTTGGGGGACACCTGACTACCTATTCTGGGGACATATACCCCTGCCTACACATACTGGGACATATACCCCTGGCTACATATATACTGGGCACATATACCCCCTGACTACATATACTGGGCACATATACCCCCTGACTACATATACTGGGCACATATACCCCCTGGCTACATATACTTTGCCCATATACCCCTGGCTACATATATACTGGGCACATAGACCCCCTGACTACATATACTGGGCACATAGACCCCTGGCTACATATACTGGGCACATAGACCCCTGGCTACATATACTGGGCACATGTACCCCTGGCTACATATACTGGGCACGTATACTCCTGGCTACATATACTGGGGATATATACCCCTGGCTACATATACTAGGCACATATACCTCTGGCTACATATACTGGGGACTACTATACTCATGGCTACTTATACTGGGGACACCTATAGACCTGGCTACCTATGCTGGGGGTACCTATTTTGGGGGAACTGCTGTCAGATTATATGCATTCTTGTGGAACCGCTGTTATATATTTTGGGGAACAGCTGCCAGATTATGTGTATGTTAGGGGAACGGCTGCTGCCAGATTACGTGTATTTTGGGGAACAGCTGCCAGATTATGTGTATGTTAGGGGAACGGCTGCTGCCAGATTACGCATATTTTGGGGAACTGCTGCCAGATTGTGTATGTTTTGGGGACCACTGCTGCCAGATTATATGTATTTTGGGTGTTACGTGTATTTTGGGTGATCCGCTGCCAGTTTTCACGTATTTTGGGGAACTGCTTCCAAATTATGTGTATGCTGGGGGAACTGCTGCTGCCACATTATCTATTTTGGGGGAACCACTGCTATATTATCTGTATTTTGGAGGAACTTCTACCAGATTATGTGTCTTTTTGGTGAAATGCTGTCAGATTACATCTATTTTGGGGGGATACACTACGGCAGAGCTCCAACTTCCCCGGCAGACCTTTTACATCACTTCTAAGGTCATGTATATTTGGCCCCACCCATGAGCATGCCCACATTATGCTTGACCACGCCCATTTTATAGCGAGCCGCGCGTAGCAGGGGTTTTCCGGGTGATTCCACTCACCTCTTTTCCCAGGACTAGATCCCTGCATGGATGTCTTTCAATGCAAGGAATACAAGGAATACAAGTAGGTGAAGTGAGGAGCACCAAAGCATCAACAGGTGTGCCACGACCCCGTCCCAGTGTCTCTTGGGAGAATGCAATGTAAAGATGAATGGGTCGGCAACTGCAGTTTGATAAAGAGCTTGTTAGCCCGAAACAGCGTCTGTCACTGCTGCTTTATGACTCATTAAAAGAGATTTAATTACATTTGGTGGTGCCGACCCATTCATCTTTACATTTCAATGCAAGGAAAGCATCTAAGCCCCCTTTAAATGCAGATATAGAATTTGCCATAACTACTTCCTGTGGTAATGCATTCCACATCTTAATCACTCTTACTGTAAATAAATCGCTCTTACTGTATTACACAAAAGGATACAGTACAGCTTTTAGCTCTTAAAAAAATATTTTTCCAATCTGTATTGTCCATACTATATATCACTACACTAAGTTCCAGATACCATCCTATATGCGTTTTTCACTCTTGTAATGTCTAATGATCTTCTCTCATTCATCATAATTAATTCTTCCCACTTCTCCATACAATACTTCTCATATGTCTCTCTCCTCCTCTCAAACTCTCTCTCAGAATTTGATTGATACTCACCAATAATTGAAAGGCTGAAATACAACCGAAAGGTTCACCTCTGCAAGCAAATATGTAGTTTGAATTATATTATGCTGGCTACTTATTTACCAACACCATTTCATGCTAAGCTATCCACTAAAGAACATGCCTCCATCTCACACACAGCTAATCCTCTACCTTTTGTTGTCCTGTTTCCACCCAATATGTCCTTAAAGGATACCAAAGTTGACGTGACATGATGAGATAGACATGGGTATGTACAGTGCCTAGCACACAAATAACTATGCTGTGTTCCTTTTTTTCTTTCTCTGCCTGAAAGAGTTAAATATCAGGTATGTAAGTGGCTGACTCAGTCCTGACTCAGACAGGAAGTGGCTACAGTGTGACCCTCACTGATAAAAAATTCCAAGTATAAGACACTTTCCAAGCAGAAAATGGCTTCTGAGAGTAAGAAAGAGATACAAAGGATCAATAGTTCATTCATTTTAGCTCTGGCATACTTCAATGAATGTGTCATTGAGCAAAAAACAATAAAACAGTTAAAATCTAAAAAGTAGATTTAAACATAAAATAAAACTGTGGAATATCTTAAAAAGTCATTTTTAGGAGAAGAAAGATAGATACAATTGTTTATTTCATTATTTTATTTTCGCCTCGGGTGTCCTTTAAAGTGTATAGTCCAGAGGCTTGATGTATCCACCTTGTCCCCACCGTTACCAAGCATGGATCCTTTGAACATATTTGACAAGAGCTTGTTGGATATGTTCCCATGGTTGCACTCGCCACTGTGTATTAGCATGGATCTACTGTTACTGCAAGTGTACAGTCAGGCCTGTGCAGTAAGCCGAAGCCACTCGTCTACGAGCTATGATTACTTTGGCAATGTATGTACAATCATCCCCAGTCTTCTATGCCCCGCAAATCATGGGCGACAAGTAATCAGCTGTGCCAATTTTTTTGGGGGGCAATTGCTTCTGTCCTGGGGCACAATAGGAGTCTTCTGTCTCTGCTCTCCCTGCCCCTCCCCCCCCACACACACACACACTCTATAGGGTATTGCATACTCAACCAATAGGAGTGTGCATGATCTGTCAGACAACTGTTTGCTGAAATGACCAGGCCAATCATTTTGGCTTTATAAAATGTGCATGGGGCGCTGTAAGCTTGTAAGACCAGAGCTCTCTCTTCTATTGTATTGTGTTACTGCTGTTTCAGTTTTTCACCAATATATACATTGTGCAAAATGTATTTACATATTTACAACTGTGTTTTATCTGTATTGCATTTGTTTGAATATGTACTTTGTATACTGTATTTATACTATTTATTTGTACAATGCTATGGAAGATGTGGCCACTGTATTAATAAAATCAATGTGTGTGTGATTTGAGGTTAATTTAGAACATTTATGTTTAGTGGCATAGCTAACAAGCCGTGGGCTCCAGTGCAAACTTAGCACTGGGGCCCCCCAAGCATGCTATAGATAACAATTGATATAACACACCAAAACCAATCAAGGACAACCACAGTGTCTGCGATGCAAGAAGGGGATGGGAAACAGTGTGTTAATGATCACTACTATTCAAATCAACTATATAAGTGAATATTATCAGCACAGGACCAATAAAGAGCTAATACTGTGTTTGAGGGGTGGGCCCCTGTAGCCCAAGGGCCCCGATGCGGTCGCTACCTCTGCACCCCCTATTGCTATGCCACTGTTTATGTTATATATTCACTTATTGTTTAAGGAACCATTGGTCAACAAGTCCAGTAGGTACTATTTTGTGCATTCAAAACACTTGGTGAAAGGGACTGTTCTCTTATTTCTATAATAATACCGGAATAATTAGATATCTTCCATGACAAAATAGCATAGCAACAAAATCACAACGTAGCTATGATCTTCATCCCCAGTTCATTGCACACCTTCAAGAATATTTACATAAACAGTAGCCTGGTGTGAGTCTGGAATGAATGAATCATTCTGAGGCTTCTATAGCCTGTAGAAATATTCCTATATAATGCATTTATCAGAAATTGATTTTCAGAGAATACTCTCTTTTCTTTATTTTACTGGGCAAGTGTGTAATCAGGCTCCGCAGAATGTCCTGTTTTAGTATTATTATTGGGGTGTACTACGTATGTTTTTTGATAAGAAGGAAATGATGCAGGAGATCATTAGATGTCAGATTACATAAACACTATAAAGGCCCCATGTTTATTTTTATGGATGAGAAAACCTAGAAATGTGTTTGGCAGATGAGATCTGTTATGTTTCACAGTGTACTTGTTAGGGTAACGCTGTGAAACTAAAAACACATTGGGCTAAATAAAATCCAGTCAGATTCTAAAGTAGTGTTGCCATTCAAATTTTTGTTAAACTTATCAATCGTGTGGATTGGGAATGGCTGAAATGAACAACAGAGGCGCTCACAAAAAAACATTGGTAAGCTTCCTATCCAGATCTGGGTTTTGCGTACATTTTTGCACGCATCTTTGTTAATGTCAATAGAAACAACATAATGAGACAATTACACATGTGTATTTGTATGTAAAAAGTGCAAATATAAGTATGCAAATTTGCATTCATATGCAAATTTGCATCCAAAAAAAGCAAGCAAATTGCGCATGGTCCTAGTGCAGGCATGGGCAAACTTGGCCCTCCAGCTGTTAAGGAACTACAAATCCCACAATGCATTGCAGGAATCTGACAGCCACAGTCATGACTCATAAAGGCAAATGCATTGTGGGATTTGTAGTTCCTTAACAGCTGGAGGGCCAAGTTTGCCCATGCCTGTAGACCTAGTGGAAAGGAGCCCTTTACTCCAATGTCTTGTTATTCTAGTATTGTGATCACAATTTCAACTCAAGATTTTTAGCTTCATACGAACCCAAAGCCTGATGTCTTTTTGCAGTCTTTGTGTTTCATTTATTTGAACTGCATACTGCAACACTCTGGAGTCCACCAATCACCTTCTGATCTGAAGCAGTTGAAAGAGCTAATGTGAAATCTCAGAACTGACTTTCCAATGCTTTTTAATTGGGCGCAAAATATCAAATCCAGGCTATCTAGACATTTGCTGCAACTCCCTGACATGTCCTGCCCCGGATTCAATGCGAATGGTGCCCATACATGGTACAATTTTTTCATTTTTTTTTTAGATTAGATCATTTTGTTCAATTATTCCGTTAGATTGAATATAAAGATTTTTCCAACATGTCCAATTAGATTTTTATTGAAAAAATGGGATAATTGATTCTTTTTTCTTGATCAAAAAAATATTTTAACCAGATAAGGACCTAGGTGATAGAAATCTACGCCCTGTTTTGATGGGCTCCTGGTTGGCAGGGCGTAAATCTCTATCACCGGCACCGCCGCTCCCCACCACGATCGTCTGCACCGAAGCCGGTGCACTTAGCTGTCACTGACAGCTAAGGCTTCCGGGTATCGACAGGAGCCGTCACTGATTGGCTCCCTGCCGTGTGATCGCTGTGAGCCAATCACAGCGATCACCCTCCGAAAGGCAACATACCGTTCCGCCTCCCTCTCACTGTCACTGTGTGGATCTTTTGTGACAGGGAGAGACGCACACAGCCTGCAGCCGTGACAGGCCGTAGGCGATTTTAGTGAAAAAAAAACATTTTTTAATACATTTTTTTAACCTGATCTCCCCCCCATTCATCCCTTGATCCCCTCCCAACCACCCATATATATATATATAGATTTATAGAATATATAGCTATATAGTATACAGATATATATATATATATATATAGAGAGATATATATATATATATATATGTATATAGAGATATATATATATATATATATATATGTATATAGAGATATATATATATACACTGGATTGTGATTTTATTTACGGATTGTGCTTTACTGCAGTTAGATAGGGGTTAGTATAATAGGCAGGGTATATAGTGTTTAGCGTATAGTGTAGGGTATTTAGGGTTTAGTATATAGAGTAGGGTATATAGGGTTTAGTTTATAGTGTAGGGTATATAGGGATTAGTATATAGAGTAGGGTATTAAGGTTTAGTATATAGTTTAAGTATAGTTTAGTTTATATAGTTTAAGTAAGGTTTAGTATATAGTGTAGGGTGTATAGGGTTTAGTATATAGGGGTTAGTATATAGTGTGTAGGGTGTATATATAGGCTTTAGTATATAGCGTAGGATATAAAGGGTTTAGTATATTGTGTCTGGTATATAGTGTAGGGTAAAATCGGGTTTAGTGTACAGTGTAGGGTATATAGGGCTGTATATCATTAGTGTAAAGGGTGGCATATAGGTTCAGGGTTTATACGCTTACGTATATAGTGTCAGTGTGGGGTCTGATATTGTCTGTGCATATACAGGCTTGTTAGGGTATATTGTGTCCTTTATAGTGTCCTGCACTATATACGTGATGGCAAAGAGGTATTTTACTGCTCAGCAGATTGTAGATATGATCTGCCAGTCTGGTGAATCCAGTGAGGAATTAGACTCTGAAGAATCAGAGCCTGAAGATTCAGACTCAGAGTTTGAGCTAATCCCTGACAGTGACACCCTACCAAGTGAATCGGATGTGGAGGAGACAGAGTTCTGAGACAGCCATGCCAGAGCAGCCAAGCACTAGTCAGGTGCAGGAAGAGAGTGTCGCAACACCCAGACAGAGACGCCGCAGGCAACAGAGCGCTTCAACTAAACGTTGCCGCACTGACGTAGCGGAGGAATTGCTTACCCCGTTGTGGTTGCCTGCCAACCTAGAAGCACCCTCAATTCCTCCTTTTACAGGCCAGGCTGGAATTAAAGTGCAAACGGCTAACCTCTCCCCAATTCAATTTATGGAACTCCTAATCACTGATGAGCTCCTCGGCTCCACTGCTGAGCAAACAAACTTATATGCTCATCAACACATTGCTGAGAAACCACAATCCAGCTATGCAAGGCCTAAGAACTGGTGGCCCACTACAGTGGAGGAAATAAAAGCATTTTTAGGCCTCACAATAAACATGGGCATTACTAAAAAACCAGATCTAAAAACCGTATTGGCTGAAAAGACCAATTCAACATATGGGGATTTTTTCGCAAACAATGTCGAGGACGTGTTATTTGACAATCTTGCGCTTCCTCCATTTCAGTGACAATTCCCAGTACCGACCCAGAGAAGATCCAAATATTGATCCCCTATACAAAATTCGGCCCCTAATTGACTACCTATCACAAAAAATGATCAGAAGTATGCGTGCCATAAAAAATATCAGTATTGACGAGTCCCTTGTACACTTCACTGGTCGACTTAGGATAAAGCAATACATCCCTTCCAAGCGTGCCAGATATGGCATAAAATTTATAAGCTTTGTGAAAGCAGCACTGGCTTTACATGCGCTTTCCGAGTGTACGAGGGAAAAGACAGCCAGCTGGATCCACCTGGGTGCCCACCTTATATGGGCACAAATGGTAAAGTAGTATGGGATCGGATTCACCCTCTCCTTAACAAAGGATACAACCTGTACCTTGACAACTATTACACCAGCATCCCTCTGTTCAAGCATTTAGCGAGAGAGAACACGCCAGCCTGCGGTACCATCAGATCCAATCGCAAAGGCTTCCCTCAGAGCCTTGTCAACAAGCACCTCAAACCTGATGAATCTGAGGGTCTCCGCAGTGAAGAGATGCTAGCTCTGAAGTACAGGGGAAAAAGGGACGTATATATGCTTTCAACCATACATACTCCTGAAAGCATAACACCCAGGACTGGAGCAGAAGAGAAACCTAAATGTGTTCATGAGTACAACCAAAATATGGGTGGTGTAGACCGCAATGACGCGGCAATGAAGCCGTACCTGGCCGCACGCAAAACCAGATATTGGTATAAAAAAGTAGGCTTATACTTGCTGCAGTTGGGAATTTACAACAGCTATATATTATACAAAATGTCAAAAAACCCTCTCAGCAATTTAGAATTCCAGGAGGAAATCGCTGAATCTCTAATTTCCAAAGCTGCAACTCAACCTGGCAGAAGATTTGATTCAGTCAAGAGACTTTCTGGATATCATGTTCCAGAAATTATACCAGAGACGGAGAAAAAGTAATACCCCCAGAAAAAGTGTAAGGTCTGCACTAAACAAAAAATAAGGATGGATACATGATACCATTGCCCCGAATGTCCCGAAAAAACAGGACTTTGTTTGAAAGACTGTTTCAAAGTGTACCACACCTGCCTACATTTTTAGCTTGGATTGTCCTTCAAATTTATGATACATAAATAGTGTAAGATAAAAAAATATATTATTATTTTTTCCTACCAGGCTTCACAAAAACACCTAGCAGCACCAGTAGCCACACATAGGCGATATAATTTTATTCAGAAAGAACAACTGAATCCCCTCCTCCCCCCCCCCCCCCCCCCCCGAAGAAAAAAAAAATTCTTCCCAAACATTCCATTCAAATTGAAGTATTGTAGGCATTCACCCCACAAATGATTCAGTAATTCCTTCTAATAAAACGATACCACATATGCGTGGCTAGACTATTGCTTTAGTCCAAAGCAGTGCTGAGAAAAAGTTGTCAATTATTGAACCTTCAAAGACCATAAATCACACGTTTGCAATTTCCAGCACAGGCCGCTTTCAATTAAGTCTGAGGGAAAAAGTCTGTCAAATTTCTACCAAAATGACCCCATTTTGTAAACTAGACCCCCTGAATTATCCATCCGTGGGGGCATTGATGATTTTGATAGCACATATTATTGGTGGAAATTGATGGAATGTATAAGGACAAAAAGAAAAATTCATTTTTTTTATTCAATTTCCACCAATAATCTGTGCAGTCAAAATCATCAATGCCCCCATCGATGGATACCTCAGGGGGTCTATTTTACAGAATTTGACAGACTCTTTACCTCAGACTTCATTGAAAGTGGGCTGTGCTGGAAAATGCAAGCGTGTGATTTATGGTCTTTGAAGGTTCAATAATAGACAACTTCTTCTAAGCACTGTATTGGGCTTAAGCAATAGTCTAGCCACACATGTGGTATCGTTTATTCAGAAGGAAGTACTAAATAATTTGTGGGGAGAATTTCTACAATACTTCAAAGCATGTCTGTCAAAAAACAGAAAAACTGACATGTCTGAATAAATAAATGATTTTTTTCGTTTTGTCCTTATACATTCCATCAATTTCCACCAATAATTTGTGCAGTCAAAATCACCAATGCTTCCATCGATCGATACTTCAGGAGGTCTAGTTTACAGAATGGGGTCATTTTGGTGGGGATTTTACTATTTCAGTGACTTAGTGCTTCAGAGAAGTGATGTACAACGCAGAAAACAAGCATTGTAGATTTTGTTCACTGAAAAGCAAAATTACACTTTTTTTTCACAGTCCCTACAATGTACCAAAGATGTAAATAGTTTTCATTTTTTTGCACATTTATATTAGAAACATATGGCAGAATACATTTTGAAAAGAATTTATGTTTTAATGCAAGATATATACATATTTTTGGTTGAAAATTTCAGACAATATACATATTTTTACTTTTTTTTAGCATAAATTCTCTTAAAAAACATAAAATTACATTATCAATATAATTAAGTGGTATAGATAAAAAGCTCTATTTGTTCTGAAAAAAAAACCAATATCTCATTTATTTGGATAGACCAAAAATTGACTGAAATATCTAAACTCAAACAAAGCATGTCAAAACCAGAAAAACCGCTCTGGTCCTTAAGGCCATTTTATATGTTGGTCCTTAAGTGGTTAAACGTTCATTCTATTCCATCGTTTTGGAAAATTGAACCTTTATATAATACTGTAGGCACAATAAGGCTTACCATAACCCCTTCCCACTACTAACACTCTGTTCACCTCTGTGATGAGCAATGAGAGGCTTTCATTAGCTAGGGAATGTCCAATCTCTGGGCAGCTACTAGTTTTATAATTGTATCCTGAGTCATATGACTGGATTTTCCAAAGGCATTTCTCTAGGGCTGCATCAAATATTCAAATTGTTTGAGTAATGGCTTAGTCCCCTATCTACCTTTACCAAGAAAAAAAAGGAGAGTAAAAAAAAATGAAGTAGAGTAAACCTGGAAAAAACTATAATCATCATTGTGGTGTGTATGAGATATGCAGTAAATTACAAACAAGAAAGAAGCATGTCGCCAATTTTTTGTTAAATGGCATGGCAATTCTTTCTGCTGTCACAGACACAGTGGGCCATATCCTATTACTAAACTCACCAGTGATTCATTTAACAACCCGGAGGACGGCAGTAAAGAACTTGCTTGGGTGATTTTATCGCACGCCGAGTTTTTTTACACCCTATCCTGTTACATTTTTCATGCTCCTGTGAAAGCAATAAGTGTTAGCGGAGGCCTGGAAAAAGCAGGACTAAACCAGCTAGCTAACTCATGTGTTGGTAGCTGTGTGGACGTAAAAAAACACAGGAACACCGGGAGCCCTTGTGGTGTATTTTCTCAGGATAAAATGGTCAAAGAAATAAGAGTAGTACTACTCACAAAAGTAGGTTGCTTAAAGCGGTTTAACACCCAGCATTACAACTTTGCTTTAAAAGATTGCTTACAGCTTACAAACTATTATGCCAGATTTTTTTTTAAGCAGAAATTCACTGAATGGGTTAAACATGACATTTTAGTGTTGGACTTAACTAGGAATCCGCATCCGTTCTTATCTTTAGTTACAAATGTATCTTTATTTGGAATACAAATAGACCTTTGAAAAGCCTGCCGGGGAAGCCCGCTTTGTTCTCTCAGAGCAGTGTTTGTTTGTTACATTGTAGATAGATACATTTGTAACTAAACAAGCAAGCAGAGGAGGATTTCTAGCTAAATGCAGCACTAAAATATCATGTTTAATCCATTCAGTGAATTTCTGCTAAAAAAAAAAAATCTGGCATAATAGTTTATAAGCTGTAAGCAATCTTTTAAAGCAAAGTTGAAATGCTGGGTGTTAGACCACTTTAAGGAGGCAACCACTCAACTTCAGACAACAAGTTTTGCGGCTCAAACTGCTTCCTCAGGTCAAGTGGGGTGCTTACTCGAAATGACAGAGCTTCTTTCGCCCAGAAGCTCTGTCAGTTTGAGTAAGCACCCCACTTGACTTGAGGAAGTGGTTTGAGCCGCGAAACGCATTGTCTGAAGTGCTTGTTACCATTAAAATAAATGTACCTTTTACAAAAGTAGAAGTCTACTTAAATAAGGTAGGCGAACATCGTTATTTATATATATATATATATATATATATATATATATATATATATATATATGTATATATATATACTCAACCGGAAAACAACTTAAAATACAAAGGGCGCCTCCTACTGTTATCACAACCAACTCATGTGTTGCACCTCTGCATCTGGAGGTCCCCTTCAATAAGGAGACCCCCAGAGCTCCCCGTCAGGCCGTCTGTGATTACTGAAGCCCCCCGGCAGCTGAAACTGGCACCCTTGAGTAATTTACCAATCAGCCGCCAGACATCCGTCACCTCTCCGGACACTGTATACTGCACTGGGCACTGGGGGGAACATTTTACGTTAGGGATGATAGCGCCGGCGGTTCTGTTGCATCATTGCTTGTCCCAATATCGCACCTGATTGAATAAGTCAGCTCTACATGTTGCAGCATGTAAACCTGATACATGCAACCAATTTCGGTCTGAAATCGGGCATGCTCTGCCACTGATTTTCAGCACTGATGGTTGATCGGCCACCAGGTCGCCTAATGTATGGCCACCTTTACACTACCCTCTTTTGCCCCCAACATTAAATACTGTCATTTTATTGCATGTTTTTGTACATTGTACAGCGCTATCGCAAATGTTGGCACTATATAAATAATAATAAAAATGGGCAATTAGCATAATTGAACATAAAATGCAAGAAAAGCCTCTAAGTGTACCCCATAAAACTCTTAAATGTCAAAAAGATTAAAGCCATACAACAAAAGTTACACACATATGGGCCCATGTGACAGGGACCCGTAGAACATCAAAGCCCATATTATTAACCATTGCCGTATATTCAGTGTCCATCCCACAACTAGTTTCACTAATAATGCAATCTCCTTAGCCTTACATTTCCATAGCCAAGTGCTTGTCTCTCTTATAAATATATGGTACTTATAATAGTGAACAAAAGACTCAGTTGTTTCAGGCAGAAAGCATGTCTCATTTCCTCTGCTGATGATGCAGCTAGCTGTCATACATATGGTGTCCATTAAATGTAGTACAATCTGTAGAATAAGACAATCTACCTCACAGTAATTGAAAAACATCTAATTTACATTAATCTTTTTTTTCCAAAGTTTTTTGATGTGGAGATTCCTTTTAATCTGTCTTTTACTGTCGCATTGGCTCAGCCGTGGCACAAGATGGCTGACAGCATATGGTACTGATAAAAAACATCGTTAAACAGATAAAGAATCTGAGTCGTACCTCGAAATAAACTTGTAACGAAAAATCTGCAACGCCGGATGGATTGCGGAAATATGGTCGCATCCAGTCCGGCAAGCGGACCTTCCAACGCGGGATGCGGAAATTCGTCCGCATCCGCTGCGCACACCCGTCCGAGCACTCTGCTCCAAACTCACCAACATGCTGTTCACCAGGGTTCTGCCATCTTGCCTCTAGGGGGTGCGGCCGCACACCAGACACGCCTTTATACTCTTAGAAAGCGTGTCAGCTGACCTGGAGGTCAGCTGACATTTTAGCCTGCTCTGATTGGTTGCTGCCTGGGGTGGAGACTTCTCTCCCAGGCAGTATATAAGGAAGTGCTTTTCAGTCACACTTTGTCTGTGTTTGTGATACCCTGTGTCAGCACTCAGACCTTAGACTAGATCCCAGGTGTTGAAACCAAGGACTTCACACCTAGACTAGGAGATTATTATTATTGTTATTGATTCTCTGTGTATGATTCTGTGCCTGTCTTGACTTCTCTTCTGCTTCCTGATTCTGTACTCTGCCAGCCCGTACCGTTAACGACTATTGGCTTGGTTCCTGACTATTCTCTCGTCTCACGTCTCTGTACTGTTGCCGCCTGTACTGTTGCCGAACCTCTTTCTGTCTGACCTTGCTCCCTTCAGTGGAACGTCTCCTACTGTTGGGTTATTATCTGAGGCTTGCCTCCCTGAGACGCCGGCCCTAGCAGACCGTTACTGCCAGAGGCCGAGATTCCTCCACTGCCACTTTGGGGGATCTCACACACGGGGTTCCCATTCAGAGGTAACCACACCTCTGAGGAATTGCCGTGTGGTGGATATTTCCACAACTTTGTGAATATTTACTGCTTTGTATATTTTCATGTTGTTCGTGTGTCCACTGCTTTACATCTACCCGCATTATTAGCAATTCCGCAGATTGCTATATAATCGGGTCTATCCTTGTATTATTGGCGATACTGCGGATCCCCAATAATCAAGGTTCGGGGTGTGACACTGGTCTGAGTAGATCATTTCAAGCACTTACCGTGTTAGTGAGCCTTCCGCTGATTTACCATCAGGAAGATACTTACTATTTCACTCTAACATATCTGCATTAGTGGTGATTCTGTATATCACCACTTAATCAGATATTTGTGCCTCTTGCTGACACCAATCGTTACAGAAACACAGACCATAAAGAAGTAAGATGGAGGGGGTGATAAACCAGCTTCAGACTGTAAGGGCAGAGTTAGAACAGCTGAAGATTACTGTAACTGCACAGCAGGCTCAGATTACTCAGTTAAATGAGACTGTCCAAAGGTTGCAATCACCACTTAACGTTCTACCTCCCCCGGCTCTTAGCGAGCCTAAAATGAACATTCCTGAGAAATTTTCAGGCACAAGGTCAGATTTCCAGAATTTCCGTCACAGAGTGCTGTCTTACTTTGAGATGAAACCTGTGTCCTCGGGAACCGAGGCTCAGAAGGTCACTCTTATCAAGACTCTATTGCATGCAGATTCCCAGACGTGGGCTTATGGCTTACCTGATGAGCATCCTGCTCTGTCTTCTGTCCAGGAGTTTTTTAAGGCCATGGCGGTCATCTACGATGATCCAGATAGTGCCGCCACGGCCGAACGTAAGCTCAAAAACCTTAGACAAGGACGCAGTACTGCTGAGGAGTATGCGTCAGAGTTTAGGAAGTGGGCTGTGTCCTCTAGATGGGAGCGATATGCACTCTTGGATAGATACCTAGATGGGTTGTCAGAAGCAGTAACTGACGTGATGGTTAGTCATCCGGAACCCAAAGATCTAGATGAGGCTATTACGCTGTCTATTAAAATAGATAGGCGTCTGAGGTACAACAAGAAGGGCAGGTACCCCATGTACTCTAGGACTTCTGGGGCCAGTAGCTCGGCAGCAGTTGAGACTGAGGAGCCGATGCAGTAAGGCCACGGGCGCCTCACGGAGGCGGAAAGGTCAAGAAGACGCAGAGAGGGTCTTTGCATGTACTGCGGGGAAAAGGGCCACATTGCACAAAACTGTGGTAGGAAGTCGGGAAACTCCTCGGCTTAGGTGTGGTAGGGGGTACCACCCTAAGCGGAATTGTTTTACCTCCAAAACAAGAAAAAATTTTATTGCCCTGTTCCCTAAATTGGGAAGGGAAGAACTTTCCTACCACAGCATTTGTAGATTCCGGGTCAACAGCTAACTTTTTAGATTTAAGTTTTGCTTTAAGTTTAAATATCCCTGTACTTCCGGTAGGAAGACATTTATATGTTACAGCGATTGATGACACTCCTTTGCAAGGAAAGTCCCCACTGTGTCAGACACCTCCCCTCTCGCTGCAAGTGGGAGCTCTGCACAGGGAGGTCATACAGTTTTTCGTTTTAAAGATGTCTACCTCTACGGTGATACTAGGGTTGCCCTGGTTACGATTACATTCTCCTCAGTTTGATTGGGGGAATGGGCAGTTGACTACTTGGTCGCCTTATTGTACACAACATTGTTTACAGAATGTAGTTTTGTGTTCTACTAAGATTCAAGTGGAAGGAGTACCTCCACAATATCAGGAATATGCTGATGTCTTTTGTCCTAGGGCAGCAGATCAATTACCCCCCCATAGACCTTTTGATTGCCCAATAGATTTGAAACCAGGAACCATGCCACCCAGGGGCCACCTATACAACCTCTCGTCCCCGGAAAAATTGGCCATGGACGAGTACATTCAGGAGAATTTGCAGAAGGGTTTCATCCGCCCTTCAAGATCTCCTGCAGGAGCGGGATTCTTTTTCGTTCAGAAAAAAGATGGTGGTTTGCGCCCCTGTATTGACTACAGGGGTCTAAATAAGATCACGATTAAGAATCGGTATCCACTACCGCTAATCGACGATTTATTTACACAGGTTCCCGGGGCTTCTGTTTTCACTAAGTTGGATCTAAGGGGGGCCTACAATTTAATCCGTATCAGGGAGGAAGATGAATGGAAGACGGCATTCAACACTCCCAAGGGGCATTACGAATACTTGGTGATGCCCTTTGGGTTGTGTAACGCTCCTGCAGTTTTTCAGGAGTTCGTCAACGAGATTTTTAGGGAGGTACTGGGTCGCTTTGTAATCGTCTACTTAGATGATATCTTAATATTTTCTAAAAATATCACGGAACACCGCCAACATGTGAAGTATGTGTTACAAAGACTCAGGGAGAATCAATTGTTTGCGAAATTAGAGAAATGTGTTTTTGAGGTAAAGGAGATTGCCTTTCTTGGTTACATTATCTCTACATCAGGGTTGTCCATGGATCCCAAAAAGGTCTCTGCTGTAAGGGATTGGCCACAACCATCTGGGCTTAAAGCACTACAGAGATTCTTGGGATTCGCAAATTATTATAGAAAATTTATCAAGGGGTTCTCTTCGGTGGTGTCTCCGCTTACTAATTTGACAAAAAAAGGGGCTGATGCCACTCATTGGTCAGAAGAAGCAGTTGTGGCATTTTCCTCTCTGAAAGAGGCATTCTGTTCTGCTCCCATATTACGTCATGTAGATGTTGCTTACCCATTTATAGTGGAGGTGGATGCCTCGGAGGTTGGAGTAGGAGCAGTATTGTCTCAACGTTCAGGACTTCAGGGCAAGCTTCATCCCTGTGCTTTTTTTTCCAGAAAATTCTCTCCTGCCCAGAGAAATTATGATGTTGGAAACAGGGAATTATTAGCCATCAAGCTTGCTTTTGAGGAGTGGCGCCACTGGTTAGAGGGGGCGGAGCATGTAATTACTGTGTACACGGATCATAAAAATTTACAGTACATTGAAAAAGCTAAAAGACTCACCCCCAGACAGGCTAGATGGGCTCTCTTTTTCTGCCGTTTTAATTTTATAATTACATTCACACCAGGGAGTAAGAACGTTAAAGCGGACGCCCTTTCTCGTTGTTTTGAACCTGAAACTGCTCCATCTCCTTCCTCAGAAAGTATTCTGTCGAAAGAGATCATCCTGGCAGCCACTGAGATAGTTGAAGACCTTCCTAGCCTCTTAAGTCCTTTTCAATTAGAAGTGCCAGAAGGGAAACCAAGAGGGGTTCTTTATGTCCCTTGTACTTTACGTCCCAAAGTGCTGCAGTTGTTTCATGGACACAAGAATGCTGGACACCCTGGCATTACCCGAACCCAAGAATTGTTGTGTAGATCTGTCTGGTGGCCATCTCTACAACAAGATTGCAAGGAATTTGTTAAGACCTGTACCGTCTGTGCCAGGAGCAAACCCTCCCGACTGGCTCCAGTTGGAACTTTGCAGTCTCTGCCCTCCCCTCAGGAGCCATGGACACATATTTCCATGGATTTCGTGGGAGAACTTCCAGATTCCAATGGAAAGACTGTCATATGGGTGGTCACAGACAGATTCAGTAAGATGGCCCACTTTGTGCCTTTGAGTGGTTTCCCTACTGCTCAAAAATTAGCAGATCTTTTTATTCAAAATATCTTTAAATTACACGGCATTCCAGAGAATGTTGTCTCAGACAGAGGGGTCCAGTTTGTCTCTAGGTTCTGGCGGGCCTTCTGTAAGGGGATGGGTATGTCGTTGTCCTTTTCATCAGGTTACCATCCACAGACCAACGGCCAGACAGAGAGGACCAATCAATCTTTGGAACAGTTCCTGAGATGTTATGTGGCGGACACCCAACACCAGTGGGCGGAGTTTCTACCATTTGCTGAGTTCGCACATAATCTCAGGAATGAGTCCTCTGGTTATGCGCCTTTTCAAATTGTCAATGGGAAATCTCCCAAATTTTCTCCTTTGCCAGTGTCGACCTCTCCATTCCCTGTCCTGGAGGAGTGGCAGGAATCTTTCAAGAGGATTTGGGCTAATGTCGGAGAAAATTTAAAAAAGGCTTTCATCATACAGAAGAGGCAGGCAGATAAGAGACGGTCTGCGGAGTGGGAGTTTAAACCAGGAGACAGAGTTTGGATATCAACTCGTCATATAGCTCTGAGGCAGCCATCCGCGAAACTGGGGCCCAGGTATATTGGACCATATCCAATTTCCGAAAGGGTTAATCGTGTTACTTACAGAGTCAGGTTACCGCAGTCTCTAAAGGTGGGGAAAGCCTTTCATGTGTCACTCCTGAAACCAGCTGTTCAGGTGGATTCCCCCCCTCCTCACCCTGTCATGGTTGATGGTGAGCCTGAATGGGAGGTTGAGGAGATCTTGGACTCCAGACGAGTTCAGGGTTCAGTGCAGTATTTGGTGCATTGGAGAGGGTACGGTCTAGAGGAAAGATCCTGGGTCAAAGCAGGTGATTTACATGCTGATAAACTTAGGAGACGGTTCCATGAGCTCCATCCTGACAGGCCAGGTGGGACGTGTCCGGAGTCCACGCCTAGAGGGAGGGGTACTGTAACGAAAAATCTGCAACGCCGGATGGATTGCGGAAATATGGTCGCATCCAGTCCGGCAAGCGGACCTTCCAACGCGGGATGCGGAAATTCGTCCGCATCCGCTGCGCACACCCGTCCGAGCACTCTGCTCCAAACTCACCAACATGCTGTTCACCAGGGTTCTGCCATCTTGCCTCTAGGGGGTGCGGCCGCACACCAGACACGCCTTTATACTCTTAGAAAGCGTGTCAGCTGACCTGGAGGTCAGCTGACATTTTAGCCTGCTCTGATTGGTTGCTGCCTGGGGTGGAGACTTCTCTCCCAGGCAGTATATAAGGAAGTGCTTTTCAGTCACACTTTGTCTGTGTTTGTGATACCCTGTGTCAGCACTCAGACCTTAGACTAGATCCCAGGTGTTGAAACCAAGGACTTCACACCTAGACTAGGAGATTATTATTATTGTTATTGATTCTCTGTGTATGATTCTGTGCCTGTCTTGACTTCTCTTCTGCTTCCTGATTCTGTACTCTGCCAGCCCGTACCGTTAACGACTATTGGCTTGGTTCCTGACTATTCTCTCGTCTCACGTCTCTGTACTGTTGCCGCCTGTACTGTTGCCGAACCTCTTTCTGTCTGACCTTGCTCCCTTCAGTGGAACGTCTCCTACTGTTGGGTTATTATCTGAGGCTTGCCTCCCTGAGACGCCGGCCCTAGCAGACCGTTACTGCCAGAGGCCGAGATTCCTCCACTGCCACTTTCGGGGATCTCACACACGGGGTTCCCATTCAGAGGTAACCACACCTCTGAGGAATTGCCGTGTGGTGGATATTTCCACAACTTTGTGAATATTTACTGCTTTGTATATTTTCATGTTGTTCGTGTGTCCACTGCTTTACATCTACCCGCATTATTAGCAATTCCGCAGATTGCTATATAATCGGGTCTATCCTTGTATTATTGGCGATACTGCGGATCCCCAATAATCAAGGTTCGGGGTGTGACACTGGTCTGAGTAGATCATTTCAAGCACTTACCGTGTTAGTGAGCCTTCCGCTGATTTACCATCAGGAAGATACTTACTATTTCACTCTAACATATCTGCATTAGTGGTGATTCTGTATATCACCACTTAATCAGATATTTGTGCCTCTTGCTGACACCAATCGTTACAAAACTCCTCACAGATAACTGTGTCGAGTGTTATTCTACACGGTGCATTTTTAGGTTGCCTTCACATGAAACAGAATGATAATCTGTGATCTGCAATTATGTTAGAGAACAAGTTCTGCCAACTTTGACATGAGATTAAGTCTTGGCAACGAGAACACAACAGGACCTTTGCTAACTGTAGGCTTGTTAGGAACAAGATGTTCACAGTCAGAAAATAGTGTAAATGCAGTCATAAGTAAGCCTTTGGCAGGGTCCTCCCTCCACTAGTGTATTCTACATGATTGTGTGCTCTTTTACTATAATAATAATTCCTTTTTTTGTATAGCGCTTTTCTCCTGTCGGACTCCAAGCACTTGCGAGGCAGCCACTAGAGCGCACTCAGTAGGCAGTAGCAGTGTTAGGGAGTCTTGCCCAAAGAGCTCCTTACTGAATGACTGGCTTACTAAACAGGAAGAACCCTGGTCTGGCACCACTCCAATCTGTACTGAACTCAGCTGATGTCTCATTCATCTTTCTTCTTGCTCTTCCTCTGCTGCTCCTCTCTGTCAAGCTCTTCATTGGCTACCAATTAACCAGAGGTTTCAGTTCAATTTCTTAACTCTAACTTACAAAGCTCTCCACAATCTCTTTCCTGTGTACATCTCCTCACTAGTTTCCAGATACTAAACTAACCGCAATCTCAGATCTACACACACACACACACACCTTTAGATTGTAAGCTCACAAGGGCAGGGCTCTCTCACTCATTTGAATCTTGGATTTTGTTACATATTTATTAATATTAATTAATATTTATTAACCACTTAACGACCATCCAACGCCGATAGGAGGCGGCTGGTAGCAGTGGTGTTTCCATGGAAAACGTTCCATGTCAGTTCAGAGCGGGGGCTCCGTGAACAGCCTGCGAGCCTCCGATCGCGGCTCGCAGGTGAAATATAAACACCCGGGGAAGAAATCCCCAGTTTTTACATGTGACAGCGCTTTTGTCACAGCAGCGCCGTAAAGGAGATCGGCAATCCCCGGCCTCTGATTGGCTGGGGATCGCCGGCATCTGATAGGCTGAAGGCTATCAGAGGCGGTACAGGACGGATCGCTTTCCTGTACCGCCTATCTTGCGCAGGAGAGGAGGGGGAGGAGAGGGAGGGGGGAATAGTGCTGTGGGGGGGCTTTGAGGAGCCCCCCCCCCCCCTGCTAGGCGAAAGTGAACTGCGGCGAAGAGTCCCAGCAGGACATCCCCCTAGTGGAGAAAAAGGGGGGGGGGAAGTTTGATCGCCCTGCCTGCACCTGGGTTGCCGTGTCCCCGCTAACGCTGATGTCACCAGGAGCGTACTGCACAGGCACAGACCATACTGGGCCTGCGCAGTGCTCTCCTGGTGACATCAGCGGAAGCGAGGATCCAGCAACGCAGGCGCAGTGGTTTTCAGACTTTAAAGTCTGAAATTCCAGAAGTGAACTGGAGGCGGGGCCGAAGCATCGGTGAGCGGCTGCGCGGGCACAGGATGTCTGCGGGGGACCATTAGAAGCCCCTGATAAGTTCAACTCATTTTCCCCCGACCCCCCTACAGTATCCCTTTAAGGACCAGAGCCTTTTTCTCCATTCAGACCACTGCAGCTTTCACGGTTTATTGCTCGGTCATACAACCTACCACCTAAAGGAATTTTACCTCCTTTTCTTGTCACTAATACAGCTTTCTTTTGCTGCTATTTGATTGCTGCTGCGAGTTTTAGTTTTTATTATATTCATCAAAAAAGACATGAATTTTGGCAAAAAAATGACTTTTTTAACTTGCTGTGCTGACATTTTTCAAATAAAGTAAAATTTCCTATACATTTGAGCGCGAAAGTTATTCTGCTACATGTCTTTGATAAAAAAAAAACCATTCAGTGTATATTTATTGGATTGGGTAAAAGTTATAGCGTTTACAAACTATGGTGCCAAAAGTGAATTTTCCCATTTTCAAGCATCTCTGACTTTTCTGCGCACCTGTCAGGTTTCATGAGGGGCTAAAATTCCAGGATAGTACAAATACCCCCCAAATGACCCCATTTTGGAAAGAAGACATCCCCAAGTATTCAGTGAGAGGCATGGTGAGTTCATAGAAGATTTTATTTTTTGTCACAAGTTAGCGGAAAATGACACTTTCTGACAAAAAAAAGAAAAAAAAAAGTTTCCATTTCTTCTAACTTGCGACAAAAAAAAAATGAAATCTGCCACGGACTCACTATGCTCCTCTCTGAATACCTTGAAGTGTCAACTTTCCAAAATGGGGTCATTTGTGGGGTGTGTTCACTGTCCTGGCATTTTGGGGGGTGCCTAATTGTAAGCACCCCTGTAAAGCCTAAAGATGCTCATTGGACTTTTGGCCCCTTAGCGCAGTTAGGCTGCAAAAAAGTGCCACACATGTGGTATTTCCGTACTCAGGAGAAGTAGTATAATGTGTTTTGGGGTGTATTTTTACACATACCCATGCTGGGTGGGAGAAATATCTCCGTAAATGACAATTGTTTTATTTTTTTTACACACAATTGTCTATTTATAGAGATATTTCTCCCACTCAGCATGGGTATGTGGAAAAATACACCCCAAAACACATTATACTACTTCTCCTGAGTACGGCGATACCACATGTGTGGCACTTTTTTGCACCCTAACTGCGCTAAGGGGCCCAAAGTTCAATGAGTACCTTTAGGATTTCACAGGTCATTTTGAGAAATTTCGTTTCAAGACTACTCCTCACGGTTTAGGACCCCTAAAATGCCAGGACAGTATAGGAACCCCACAAATTACCCCATTTTAGAAAGAATACACCCCAAGGTATTCCGTTAGGAGGATGGTGAGTTCATAGAAGATTTTTTTTTTGTCACAAGTTAGCGGAAATTGATTTTAATTGTTTTTTTTCACAAAGTGTCATTTTCCGCTAACTTGTGACAAAAAATAAAATCTTCTATGAACTCACCATACTCTTAACGGAATACCTTGGGGTGTCTTCTTTCTAAAATGGGGTCATTTGTGGGGTTCCTATACTGTCCTGGCATTTTAGGGGCCCTAAACCGTGAGGAGTAGTCTTGAAACCAAATGTCGCAAAATGACCTGTGAAATCCTAAAGGTACTCATTGGACTTTGGGCCTCTTAGCGCACTTAGGGTGAAAAAAAGTGCCACACATGTGGTACCGCCGTACTCAGGAGAAGTAGTATAATGTGTTTTGGGGTGTATTTTTACACATACCCATGCTGGGTGGGAGAAATAGCTCTGTAAATGACAATTGTTTGATTTTTTTTACACACAATTGTCCATTTACAGAGAGATTTCTCCCACCCAGCATGGGTATGTGTAAAAATACACCCCAAAACACAATATACTACTTCTTCTGAGTACGGTGATACCACATGTGTGACACTTTTTTGCAACCTAGGTGCGCTAAGGGGCCTAACGTCCTATTCACAGGTCATTTTGAGGCATTTGGATTCTAGACTACTGCTCACGGTTTAGGGCCCCTAAAATGCCAGGGCAGTATAGGAACCCCACAAGTGACCCCATTTTAGAAAGAAGACACCCCAAGGTATTCTGTTAGGAGTATGGTGAGTTCATAGAAGATTTTTTTTTTGTCACAAGTTAGCGGAAAATGACACTTTGTGAAAAAAAAAACAATACATATCAATTTCCGCTAACTTGTGACAAAAAATAAAATCTTCTATGAACTCATCATACACCTAACAGAATACCTTGGTGTGTCTTCTTTCTAAAATGGGGTCACTTGTGGGGTTCCTATACTGCCCTGGCATTTTAGGGGCCCTAAACCGTGAGGAGTAGTCTTGAACCCAAATGTCTCAAAATGACCTGTGAAATCCTAAAGGTACTCATTGGACTTTGGGCCCCTTAGCACAGTTAGGCTGCAAAAAAGTGTCACATGTGGTATCGCCGTACTCAGAAGAAGTAGTATAATGTGTTTTGTGGTGTATTTTTACATATAACCATGCTGGGTGGGAGAAATATGATCTGTAAATGACACATTTTTGATTTTTTTTTACACACAATTGTCCATTTACAGAGAGATTTCTCCCACCCAGCATGGGTATGTGTAAAAATACACCACAAAACACATTATACTACTTCTCCTGAGTATGGCGATACCACATGTGTGACACTTTTTTGCAGCCTAGGTGCGCTAAGGGGCCCAACGTCCTATTCACAGGTCATTTTGAGGCATTTCTTTTCTAGACTACTCCTCACGGTTTAGGGCCCCTAAAATGCCAGGGCAGTATAGGAACCCCACAAGTGACCCCATTTTAGAAAGAAGACACCCCAAGGTATTCCGTTAGGGGTATGGTGAGTTCATAGAAGATTTTATTTTTTGTCACAAGTTAGTGAAAAATGACACTTTGTGAAAAAAACAATACAATTCCAATTTCCGCTAACTTTTGACAAAAAATAAAATCTTCTATGAACTCATCATACACCTAACAGAATACCTTGGGGTGTCTTCTTTCTAAAATGGGGTCACTTGTGGGGTTCCTATACTGCCCTGGCATTTTACGGGCCCAAAACTGTGAGTAGTCTGGAAACCAAATTTCTCAAAATGACTGTTCAGGGGTATAACCATCTGCAAATTTTGATGACAGGTGGTCTATGAGGGGGCAAATTTTGTGGAACCGGTCATAAGCAGGGTGGCCTCTTAGATGACAGGATGTTTTGGGCCTGATCTGATGGATAGGAGTGCTAGGGGGGTGACAGGAGGTGATTGATGGGTGTCTCAGGGGGCGGTTAGAGGGGAAAATAGATGCAATCAATGCACTGGGGAGGTGATCGGAAGGGGGTCTGAGGGGGATCTGAGGGTTTGGCCGAGTGATCAGGAGCCCACACAGGGCAAATTAGGGCCTGATCTGATGGGTAGGTGTGCTAGGGGGTGACAGGAGGTGATTGAAGGGTGTCTCAAGGTGTGATTAGAGGGGGGAAATAGATGCAAGCAATGCACTAGCGAGGTGATCAGGGCTGGGGTCTGAGGACGTTCTGAGGTGTGGGCGGGTGATTGGGTGCCCGCAAGGGGCAGATTAGGGTCTAATCTGATGGGTAACCGTGACAGGTGGTGATAGGGTGTGATTGATGGGTAATTAGTGGGTGTTTAGAGGAGAGAAGAGATGTAAACACTGCACTTGGGAGGTGATCTGATGTCGGATCTGCGGGCGATCTATTGATGTGGGTGGGTGATCAGATTGCCCGCAAGGGGCAGGTTAGGGGCTGATTGATGGGTGGCAGTGACAGGGGGTGATTGATGGGTGGCAGTGACAGGGGGTGATTGATAGGTGATTGACAGGTGATCAGTGGGTTATTACAGGGAATAACAGATGTAAATATTGCACTGGCGAATTGATAAGGGGGGGTCTGAGGGCAATCTGAGCGTGTGGGCAGGTGATTGGGTGCCCGCAAGGGGCAGATTAGGGTCTAATCTGATGGGTAACAGTGACAGGCGGTGATAGGGGGTGATTGATGGGTAATTAGTGGGTGTTTAGAGGAGAGAAGAGATGTATACACTGCACTTGGGAGATGATCTGATGTCGGATCTACGGGCGATCTATTGGTGTGGGTGGGTGATCAGATTGCCCGCAAGGGGCAGGTTAGGGGCTGATTGATTGGTGGCAGTGACAGGGGCTGATTGATGGGTGGCAGTGACAGGGGGTGATTGATAGGTGATTGACAGGTGATCAGTGGGTTATTACAGGGAATAACAGATGTAAATATTGCACTGGCGAATTGATAAGGGGGGGTCTGAGGGCAATCTGAGCGTGTGGGCGGGTGATTGGGTGCCCGCAAGGGGCAGATTAGGGTCTAATCTGATGGGTAACAGTGACAGGTGGTGATAGGGGGTGATTGATGGGTGATTGATGGGTAATTAGTGGGTGTTTAGAGGAGAGAAGAGATGTAAACACTGCGCTTGGGAGGTGATCTGATGTCGGATCTGCGGGCGATCTATTGGTGTGGGTGGGTGATCAGATTGCCCGCAAGGGGCAGGTTAGGGGCTGATTGATGGGTAGCAGTGACAGGGGGTGATTGATGGGTGATTGACAGGTGATTGACAGGTGATTGACAGGTGAGCAGGGGGGATAGATGCATACAGTACACGGGGGGGGGGGTCTGGGGAGAATCTGAGGGGTGGGGGGGTGATCAGGAGGGGGCAGTGGGCAGGGGGGGGGGAATAAAAAAATAGCGTTGGCAGATAGTGACAGGGAGTGATTGATGGGTGATTAGGGGGGTGACTGGGTGCAAACAGTGGTCTGGGGGGTGGGCAGGGGGGGGTCTGAGGGGTGCTGTGGGCGATCAGGGGGCAGGGGGGGGGGGAAATCAGTGTGCTTGGGTGCAGACTAGGGTGGCTGCAGCCTGCCCTGGTGGTCCCTCGGACACTGGGACCACCAGGGCAGGAGGCAGCCAGTATAATAGGCTTTGTATACATTACAAAGCCTATTATACATACGTGCAGCGGCGATCCGGGTGCTAGTAACCCGCCGGCGTTTCCGAACGGCCGGCGGGTTACTACGAGCGGTGGGCGGAGCGAGTCCCCGGCGGCTGATCGCGTCACGAATGACGCGATCGCCGCATAGCCACTCCCGCAGCCGCCCCCGCCGATGGGCGTATTGCGGTCGTTTGGGCCCGGACTTTGCCGCCGCCCATCAGCTGGGGGCGGTCCTCAAGTGGTTAATGCATGCATGGAATGAGGTCCGACTAATGTGGTTTTAGTCAGATACCTTTCTACTAGACACACACAGCTTGGAGCCCATCACATATTCTCTGGCTAATAACTTCCAAAAGTTAAGACATTGTACAAAGGTGTATATTATAAATGTTATTCAGTGCCCAGTGAAACTTAATGACACACAGTAATTAGATCATATTTTATAAAAAGTGAGAAGAAGAAAACACAAAATGCTACAGTGACACAATAATACACTAATAATAGAAATCCGCTAAAGCAGAGAAATATGCGGCTTCTGCTTAAATTGCAGATTTCTTGTTCCATTAATTTAATAGAAGGCTTGGTGGTATTTTTAGTGATGGCTCTAATTATTGTGATTATCTTTTTGTGAGAAACATTTTGGCCTGGCTCTCACGTCAAGGCGATACTGTGCTTTGTGTTTGGTGGCTGAAAGCCCAGTGTTTCCTGCTGTGTCTCCCATGTAAATCACTCTCTTTGCACTATAAATAAAATTTCTGTGAGCTGGTTTGCGCCTCCTTTGTTTCGTGTTTTTTTCATTTTTAGATCCTCCGTCACTTCTTGTGCATGGTGTTACGTGAATGTGCAATACCAAACGTGGGTGTCTTATGAGAGACGGTAAGGCCCGGTTCACATTTGCGTTTTTTACCAAAACGAACCAGATGTCCGGATCCGTTCCTTCCAGATCCAGTCCGGATGCATCAGGTTGCAATCCGGATCCGGTCCGTTTGCATCAGGATTTTCATCCGTTACGGATCCGGTTGCTATCCAGATCTGTTTTTTTTAAAGAGATAAGACTATATAAATTACTGGGGTCTGGGAGGTCTGCAGAAGCCCTGGAGTCTTTGTTGGAGACAGCCTGACGTGTGGAGACCATCCTTGGATAGAGAGACTGCAGTTTGGACCATGGATCCAGTGTATTTTTACTCATTTTACCTGGGAATGGTCTCCTTTTTAATTTCTACCTACGGCTATGTGGGAAGGAAGCGTGCTCCTCGCAGGAGATGGAGGGTGCACCCTCTAATCATGAGAAGGCAAAGGAAGGGAGAGTTCCAGACCCTCTACCAGGACTTTAGACGACACCCAGAGAAGTTCTACAGCTATACCCGGATGTCCATACCCCTGTCAGTATCCAGACCTAAACACACCACCCCCACCATCCCTAAACACCCCACCTTCACCCCCACAACACCTCACCCCTGTATACCTAGCTAAACACACCACCCCCACCCTCCACAAAACACCCAGACCTCTCTAAACACACCTCCCCCATCCTCCAATGCTGGGCTCATGTGTCACCATCCAAAATGGCCGCAATCACCATAGAAAACGCAACGGAAGCGGGGTAGATAGGCCGGATTTTATAGCCAGTGTGTTGTGTCATTTCAGTTTTTCATTGGTTTCTGCTGTGCGGATGGTGTAGTCAGGATCCGGTCCGGGTGCGGCAGCCGGATGAAACGTATGGCAAAAATAGAGTAGGTTGGAAAAATTCGGACCGTGGCCCAGAGTCCGGATCCGGTCAGTGAGGAATGGACGAGTGTGTACGGATCCATAGAGTTACATTGGATCGCCGAACGTCCGTTCCGTTTGTACAGTATACAGTCCGGATCCGGTCCGGAAAATCCTGACGGCGAACGCCAATGTGAACCAGGCCTAACGATATGCGGTTTGCTCGGTTTCCCTCACAAGCTTAAAGGGTTAAGGATGCGTAGAGTATGTCTGACCATATGCATTATTCATTTCATTGCTATACGTGGCCCAACGTCAAAACTGGGCAGCACAGTAAGTGGACAATATCTCTAGCCTTGCACCTGAGGTTTGAATCCACCAAAGGAAATTTCTTGTCCCTGACATATAAAATCCTTCCAGGTTGCAGAAGATCATTGTGTACCAAAGCAATGCTGTAACTGGCCTTTATCCGTTTATTATTGGGATGTATTGACTAAATAACCAGTGGTAAAATGTATGTGTGCAGACAGCATAGTTTGTGTTACTCACGTTAGACCTATTTATGCATACGCTGCTTGTGTGAGGCATGTAATGCAAATAGCACAATGCGCATTATACAGGCAATGTACACAATTTGTGTACTGTACGTTACATAGTTTGCATAATGTCTGGTAAAGTTTATGTGGGACAGTGGATCGATCTCCACAGCTCCTGAAGTAAGACTATGTCCGACCAGAAGCATTAAAGGACAACTGAAGCGAGAGGGCTATGGAGGATGCCATATTTCTTTTCTTTTAAGCAATACCAGTTGCCTGGCTATGCTGCTGATCCTTTTTTAGCCATAGACCCTGAACTAGCATGCAGTAGATCAGGCGTTTCTGACATTATTGTCAGATCTGACCAGATTAGCTGCATGCTTGTTTCTGGTGTTATTCAGACACTGCCGCGGCTAGATAGATCAGCAAGACAGCCAGGCAACTGGAATTGTTTAAGAGGAAATAAATATGGCAGCCTCCCTATTCTCCTCACTTCAGTTGTCCTTTAAGGCTCCCACTGGCCAGGCTGCCATCAGATCTAGTCCAATATGTTGTCAGGCCCCTCTCATCAAAGAGTCCATCACTGTATAATATGCTATAATTTTTGCACCATGAGAGACTCCAGACCATTAGACACACCTAGGTTTAGAGAACAAAAAACAGTGATACTAATCCTGGTCTGTGCATGGTGTAGGGGTGGCTTGCGGAGCTTCTTTCCCCAACCCCCCTAATTATGTTCCCCTTGTACCTCTTGTGTCCCCCTTGTGCCTTGTTATGTCCCGCTTCTACTTCTTGTGCCCCCTTGTGCCTTATCTGCTCCTTGTATCACTTGTGTTGCCCTTGTATCTCTTGTGCCCCCTTATGCCTTGCTATGCCCCCTTGTTTCCCTCTTGTACCTTTTAAGTCCCCATTCATGCCTAGTTCTGTCCCCCTTGTGCCCCCTATGCCTCATTATGTCCACTTGTATTGTTTGTGTCCCCCTTGTGCTTCTTTGTCTTCATCCCCTCTTGCACTCCTCTAGCCCTGTTACTTTACCAAAGTATAATGCGCATTGGAAGCAGCGGTGTGTGTCTCACCTGCTCCCTGGGCGCCTGCAGTGATCGGCAATGTCTTCTCTCCCTCACAGCTTACCCTAGTGCTGGCTTCTCCTGATCGCGTCATTACATGCGATAGGCACTAGGGGAAGCCGTGAGGGAGAGAGGACATTGCTCATCGCATAGAGGTGCCCGGAGCAGGTGAGACACATGCTGCTTCTGCTGCGCAGTATACTCTGCAAGATGAACAGGGCTGGGGGAGCACAGAACAGGGAGTCCCCATTGACTGCGTTGGTATTGGTAAGTTTGTATGAGCTGGGGACTTGCTGTAGTCGGACCATAAGATACAATGACTTTTTCCCACCACTTTTGGGGGAGAAAAAGTGCATCTTATGGTCTGAAAAATATGGTTAATAGCACATGGGCACATTTAGGCTCTTGCTGGCTGTGTTGGCGTCAAATCTAGTCAAGTACGGTTTTAGCTTCCTCTGATCAAACTGTCGGGTCTAAATCCAACACTTTGATCTTTTTCAGCATCACCCTGTTCTGCGTAAGGACCGCTTACGTTGGCGTGCTTGCATTGCAGTGTGGCAGTCCTTCCCCTCCCCCTTCCTCTGAGTGATGGATCAACTACTCGTGCTGGTGCAAAGAGGTGGAAACCCCACCAACTTTTCCCAGCACAGCACACAGGGATCATCAGCCTCCCCCACACAGCACATGCAACAGCTGGGGGGATGTGAAGGATCCACAAAGAAGATCGGAAGGCAGGTGAGGAGATTAGACCTGTCCCCACTCAGGATTAAGAAGTCGCTCTCTGTAGATCGGGAAAAAAGAAGAATTCCCCTCCACCAGGGGTGGAAACAACTGCAAAAGTAGTACAGAGGCGCCAACAGGGTAAAAACAATATTTCTTTAAAATGGATAAAATGAAGTAGGTAGCGGTGGACTTACCCCTCCAAAACAGACACAAAAATTGCTGTTTTAAGCAAAAATCTGTTTATTTACATACTCCAAACAAGGTGCAACGCGTTTCGCGGGTATATCCCACTTCCTCAGGCAATAAATAGGAGCATATCACCAATGCGGTCCGGTACATAGCCTGGCGCCTCTGTCTTTTGAACCTCTCATTTACACTCATCAGGGCTCTGAATAGGGAAGGAGGGAGAGAGGCACTAGCGGAGGGGAGTGAGCCGCCTTTCCATCATCAGGCGCTTGTAGGTAGTTGCCTACACTGCATTTGTGTGCATTTGTTTTAAAGCCATGTGGTCTGGCTAAGAACTGTGACTCTCTTATCCTTGTCATATTTCTGTAAAATATACAAAATATACAGCACATAAATAATAATAATAATAAACCCAATCTGCCCTCATTTAGATTTGGTGCATGAAATGTTTTCTTGCTTTACTAGCTGGTGTAGCGCTTCATGGAGGAAATTCTGTTTTGGTAAACTGGCTTGGCATACAAAACAGCTTTAAAAAAAACAACATTAGTGGTTTTTCATACTACAACATTAGTGGTTTTTCATACTACAACATTAGTGGTTTTTCATACTACAACATTAGTGGTTTTTCATACTACAACATTAGTGGTTTTTCATACTACAACATTAGTGGTTTTTCATACTGTCTGTGTTTAAAAGGAAATAAATATAGCAGCCTCCATAGCCTTCTCACTTCAGTTGTCCTTTAACCCTTCCCACATCCTCCCTAGTATTTTCATAGAAGTCACCCGTACCATCCATCACCCTGCTTCTCCTACCAGATAGAGGGAGCTATTGGCTATCTGGTAGGGATGGTCGGAAATGCCAATTTCCGCAGAAAATCCGCTTTCCGCCATTGCGAATTACTGCTACCGATTCCGCTTTCCGCTAACGATTTCTGCATTCCGATGCTGATTTTTATGGAAATTTCCACTGACTTTAACATCGATTTTCTCAAAATCTACAAGGTCTTTTTGAAAGATGTTTTTCATCTTGTTTCCACTCTTCTGCCTAACATTCCCTGAAAATTTGGAGTTTCTAGAACCTATGGGGGCTTTGCTATTAACCTGTAAAGTCGTCGGCATGCAGCATATCGGTAATGCATATTCTCTGCATTTTACATTGCAATCAATGGCCAATGACTTTAGCGGTTAATAGCAAAGCCCCCATAGGTTCTAGAAACACCAAATTTTCAGGGTATGTTAAGCAGAAGAGTGGGAACAAGAGAAAAAAAATCTTATACATCTTATAAATCTTTATATAAAATTTGCAGTTTCATGACAACAGCATCATTTATACAGAGGCATAAGTAAGCAAAGATGGCAGTGGACAAACATGCCTAGTATTTGCTCAGCAGAACATTTCCGCTTTACCCTATACAGTAAATCCTGAGACAATGTACGGAGAGGCGTTTGTTCTTTAAAATCTATGCTTGAATAGCCTGCAAAAACCTAAGACCCACATTCACACAAACCTTCTGAGATATGAGAACTGCTGTCAGGGTACACAGACAGACATCCCTTGCTTTCATCCTTTTACTGCCAATAACAGGATGGACCTTAGCATGACTGGAGTCTGGACCTGTCACTGACAGCCACTGATGGAATACATCTCATCATGACCGTCAAAGAGTCCGTTTTAGCTATCACAAACTTGTTTCAAACATAATGTTCTGCCTCAGCACAGTAAGGTCGATCAAGGTGGTTCTTATCCCTTTCAGATGCAGCAAATGCTGCCTGTAGCCTGGAGATTTCCTGAACACTTTATAGTTTATGTCATCATAGCACCAATGGCTGCAGCAATTCAATACAGGTTGAGAGCTCTGTGCTCTTGTTGTCACCAGTAAGATACACAAGGCATGATCAGATCCTGTTTTCCCTGATTCCTTTAAAGAGGACACGTCACCAGACACAGGGTTATATGAGCCCACATAACATGATGAAAGAAACAAACAAAACAAAACAAAAGTTAAAAGAAAGATCACCGCCCTTCCTGGAGCTTCACCTCTTTTCTCTCTATATGTCTCCCTATTTATGGAGAAGGGGGCCCTTAACTGGACAGACACCTCAAGAGGCAGGAGTCCCTGACCCTTAAGAAGCTAGACTTCATCCTATAGTATACACATAAAAAGTCTTTATTGTGCCATGGGAAGACATAATCTTTGATTATTATTCCTAAGAAGAACACACTTACCCCTGTAAATGCTAGAGTGACTCAAACAATATTATGCCTCACCAGAACAGGCCTCATTTAGAATCATGAGGGGGTGAACAAACAACTGACGCAACGAGAGTTTCTCAGTATGAGGATGAGATTTTTTTCTCTGTTCTACTCCCTTCTATCTAAGAGAATAATGCCGTAGAATTGGTTTCAGTACGCAAACTTTCCTATGTATCCCTATACCCCTCCGTTATTCGACATGTTGAACCTGTTCACACAATGCCTGTATTGCGCATTAACTATACGAATCTAACATATGCTTGGATTTGTGCTTTCAAATATTTGTCAATGTTTGTACACTCTATTCTTGATTCAACAAATAAATTAATATATTGTTAAAAAAAAAAAAAAAGAAAGATCACCAATAAATAATGAAATCAACAAATTCATTTAACCATTTGCACACTCATGCAATTATTCACTGATGGACAGACCTACCATGTAGCCACCTGAATCATGTAATTCAGGTGGCAAAATCTTGGGGGCAGAATTTGGACAAACAGTTTAAGCCATCTGGCTCCTACTTCCTCTCTTCTCTCCCTATCTATGCATCCCCGAATCTCCATCCTCATTTGAACGGTGGCACCTGCCGCCCTTCACATCATAAGCAGGTGAGGTGTCGGTAAAACGCCATCACTGGCAAGGGATCACCATGGCCAGGGGAAGCTTTGACATGCAACCAATTAGGTGGGGGTGCTGGCACTAGACCAACCAATCACAGCTGCCCGCTGCTTCTTTAGCTAACTGGTGCCGATGGTCTCATAGCCGGGACCATGGCACCATAATTGATCCAACCACTGCACTCATTCAGTAGAAGTGAGACCTGATAAGTCACTGCTACTGATCGAGTGCAGTGATTGGCCCAATGACGCTGCCATGGTCCTGCCCACAACACCATTGAAAGCAGTTGGCAAAAGGAGCAGTGAATGGCTGTGATTGGCTGGTCAGGTGCAAGAACCCCTTCCTGTCTAATTGGTTACGTGCCAATGCTTCCCCTATGACTTGCCATGGCGATTTCTCCCGGGTGATGGGGTTTATAGGGGGTATAAGTGATATGAGTTTTATATGATGGGGGGGGGGGGGGGGGGTGGAGGGGATCCTCCAAAATTTGCTTGAGGCAAAAGAAAGTCTAGAACCGGACTTGCTCACTGAAGAACAAACACCCAGGTGCCACTACTATCCCTGCAGCCGATTTAAAAGCAGAGGCCTTAGTAAGCAAAAATAGCACTATTTTGTGTAGACACATATACGATGCACAGAGGCTCCCCTTGGTATGTCCCATAACTCGGTCTCTATAACATGCATAATGCAACCTGACAGATTACAGTGCATTAACCTATCAAAGATTAGGAGCACATAACCTAACGTCTTCTCTTGGAACATGGACGTCCTCTAATGGGACAGATAGTGCTTTTGACTAACCTCAAAGAGAGCTACAATATACATCCATACACACCATATACACAACACACAAATAATGAATTGCCCCCACCATTGCGGTTACACTATCTGTGTCTGGCCGGAGTGCACTTTCCTCACTAGTCACTTGCACAATCCCGAATGTGAATTTTTGTCCTCAGCAAACCTTGTGTGGTTGCACATGGCACATATACAAATTTCCAGCTATGCTTGATTGGGAGATGGGCAGGCTTGATAGGACTGCATATCTAGCCTGCTTATCTAGCTCTCTATGGTTCAGGGGGCAGTGACATCAGTTTGATGCTGGAAGAGGTGATGGGTCACTCGAAGCTCCAAGATCGGTAAGCCAGCGAAAAGGAGGGGTTAGAAGTGATGTTGAGAGATTGTGGACTGTTTATTATTTATTTATTTATTATTTATTTATTGTATTTATAAAGTGCCAACATATTACACAATGCTGGACATTAGTTAAGGTTAAAGACAATATTTTGGGGTGACAAACAGCAATAAAACAATCCAGGAATACATGCAAATCAGGTCACGCAGCACAGTATAAGTACAAGGTAATGCTTAGTCAGTCACTGGATGGGAGCATGGGGATTAGGCAAGTTGAGTTCACTCAGATCCATAGGATGGGTGTACGGTAATGGAGGTGCGTGAACAGGTAGGAGACACAAGGAGGAGGACCCTGCCAAAGGCTTTCAATCTAGAGGGAGACGTAGGGACTGGAAAGGTAGGCGACCAGAGTTCAGCTGTGGGTTTAGGTCACCAGTGAGTGGAGGGATAGGCCAGGGTGAAAAGGTGCATTGTGAGGGCCTTTTTGAAGATGCTGAAGGAGGATGCAGCCCTAATGGGGGGGGGGGGGGGGGAGTAGGGAGCTCCATAGTCATGCATGGGACTGGGTGATGCGGGGGCAGTCAGGTGAAGTTCATTGGAGGAACAGACTGAGCGGCTAGGAGTGTACCTCTGAGTAAGATCAGAAATGTAGGTTGGGCAGGTTTTGTTGACAGACCTGCAGGCTAGACACAGTATCTTGAATCTGATTCTGGACTGGATAGGAAGCCAGTGGAGGCATTCACAGAGGGAGCCGTTGTGGTAGAGTCTTTAACACTCTGAGTGAAGAAGATTTTGGAATTCTCATTCAAAGTCTCCGCCCCACTACCTGCGACCTAGATCCTGGCCCAACTGGATCCTTAATGCAGTGCTCAGAGCTGATCACAAAATCACTCAGTGCTCCTTGCAAAGTGGACTTTTCCCAGAAGAACTAAAGAAAGCAATCATAAAACTCCTCTTGAAGAAACCATCACTAGATCCTGATTCTGTGACCAACTACAGACCTGTGGCGAACTTACCATTCCTATCAAAAGTTATCGAGAAAGCAGTCGCCAAACAGCTAGAAGCCAGGCTTACAGATAACAACATCTTTGATACTTTTCAGTCAGGATTCAGGAAAAGGCACAGAACTGAAACGGCATTAGTCCGAGTAATGAATGATCCACTTACTGCAAGGGACAGGGGTGATTGCTCAATTCTGATACTTCTCGAATTGTCTGCAGCATTTGATACTGTGGATCATGAAATACGAATCCAGCGACTGAAGAATTACTGTGGCCTAAGGGGTACTGTTCTTAGCTGGTTTCAGACCTTCCTATCTGGCAGGACACAGCAAGTATGTCTGGGCATGCACTACTCTAATCCAGTGCCACTTGCCTATGGAGTTCCACAGGGTTCTGTACTATCACCATTACTCTTTGCAGTCTACATGCTCCCACTGGGCAAAATAATCCAGAACTATGGCCTAGGATACCATTGTTATGCAGATGACACACAACTGTATCTGCCCTTCAAGCCTGGCACCCAAGACCCATCAGCATCCATAAATGCGTGTCTAGTGGATTTACAAAATTGGATGAACACCAGCTGGCTAAGACTGAACCCTGACAAAACAGAGGTGTTGGTGGTAGGTGGTCCACACATGATGGATAAAGTTCAAAACGCTCACCACCTCAAACTAGCAATTGGGGAAGATACCGTACAGTATAAAGACTTTGTGCGAAACCTTGGGGTGATCCTGGATGGAAATCTAAAACTCAGACAGGAGGTATCAGCGGTCGTCAAGTCTTCCTTCTTCCATCTAACAAATATAGCGAAAATCAAACACCTTATCCCAGCTGAAGACCTACCTACCCTGGTTCATGCATTTGTATTCTCCCGCCTAGACTACTGCAATGCCCTGTTCATTGGATCTACAGATAAGGTTCTGCGCTCCTTAAAACTAGTACAGAATGCTGCAGCCAGACGCCTAGCCAATGCCCCCCGCAGCTCAAACATCACCCCAGTACTGCAAACTCTTTACTGGTTGCCAGTAAAATGGAAAATCAATTTTAAGATCTGCCTGCTGACATTCAAAGCTCTAAACCACATGGGACCCAAATACATAGCGGATCTATTGGAACTTTATGCCCCTCCACGCACCCTCCGCTCTGCAAACAAGATAAAGCTGGTTATTCCCAGGATACACTTAACATTTGGTGCTCGGGCCTTTTCCAATGCAGCCCCTTCTCTATGGAACTCACTTCCACAATCAGTACGAGAGGCTCCTTCTCTGGACAGCTTAACAAAAAGGCTAAAAACTAACCACTTTTCCCTAGCCTTTGAGACCGCATAATGCAGGATCAAAGTGCTTTGAGTCCCCAGGTAAAAAAAACGCTATAAAAAGATTATTGCTATTGTAGTTATTGTTATTGATTTGTACTCATAATAGATAACCTAAACACACTGCTACTAGGTATGAATGTTGTATACTACCCCACCTCTTGTCCCCCCCTTCCCCCATTTGCTTATATTGTAAGCTTGCAAGGGCTGGGCTCTCTCACCCTTTTCTGTCTTGATATTTGGTACACATTTATTCATGTTAATTTGACACTGTCATAACCAATTCTGTATTTTGTGCCAACTCTGTATTTCGTATATGGCTATATACCATTGTCTGTATTATTTTATGCCCCATGATTGTTTTTTACTTTGTGCAACGCTATGGAATATGTTGGCGCTAAATGATTCAATAATAATAATGTATCTAAAATAATAATTCTGATGACTACAGCCTCCAGAGGTGCACCACAGCACAAAGACCGCTCCGGAGTAATCCTGGTGAAATCACAACATGGCATTGACTCTTCTAAGAGCGGTGCTCAAACTGCAGTGGTGCACCTGTGGGACCCCTGGAAGAGGTGATGTCCTCCACCCAGCTCCTCAATCACAGAGGGGTCTACAGAGGAGGTGGGCAGTCGAGGTAGCCTAACAGACGGTCACCTCTCTTCGCTGTAGGCCATCAGAGCAAAGTGGATGACTCCACATTTTTACTGCAGCAGAAAGCTCACACAGCTTTATTTGATTTCATTCAAACTAAATATATAAAAAACAATGACCAGAGCACCATGTATAAATGCAATCAAATATATTGTGATTAGCTTTCGTCAGCAAATTGTGAGAACAGAGAACCATAGAGCATTAGGCTAATCAATATACAAAGCAATCGATATCATATAATAAAGCAACATAATGTACAGCTATATACAATGGTCTCATACAGTGGTCTATACAAAATTAGATCACTCATAGATGTGTCTCATGAACAAATTTCTTCAAAGAGCAGCTGGATAATAGTCCTTATATTAGTACACGAAGAAGCAGTGCAAACGAAGCACAATTATCCAGCTGCTCTTTGAAGATACATGTTCATGAGCCACATCTATGAGTGATCTAATTTTGTATACACCACTGTATGAGACCATTGCATATAGCTGTACACTATGTTGCTTTAATATAGGATATTGATTGCTTTGTATATTGATTAGCCTGTATATTGATTTGTACTCCTACTAGATAACCTAAACACACTGCTACTAGGTATGAATGTTGTATACTACCCGACCTCTCTTCCCCCCTCCCCCCCATTTGCTCATATTGTAAGCTCGCATGGGCCGGGCTCTCTCACCCTTTTCTGTCTTGAATTTTGGTACACATTTATTTATATTAATTTTGACACTGTCATTACCAATTCTGTGTTTTGTACCAACTCTGTATTTCGTATATGGCTATATACCATTGTCTGTAATATTTTATATCCCATGATTGTTACTTACTTTGCGCAACGCTATGGAATATGTTGGCGCTAAATGATTCAATCATAATAATAATAATCTATCTAAAATAATAATTCTGATGACTACAGCTTTCAGAGGTGCACCACAGCACAAAGACAGCTCCGGAGTAATCCTGGTGAAATCACAACATGGCATTGACTCTTCTAAGAGCGGTGCTCAAACTGCAGTGGTGCACCTGTGGGACCCCTGGAAGAGGTGATGTCCTCCACTCAGCTCCTCAATTACAGAGGGGTCTACAGAGGAGGTGGGCAGTCGAGGTAGCCTAACAGACGGTCACCTCTCCTCGCTGTAGGCCATCAGAGCAAAGTGGATGACTCCACATTTTTAATGCAGCAGGAAGCTCACATAGCTTTATTTGATTTCATTCAAACTAAATATATAAAAAAAAATTCTCAGTTTTTGGCCATTATAGCTTTAAAATATTCTACGCTACCATAATTAAAACCTATGTATTTTATTTTCCCGTATGTCTCGGTTATTATACCATTAAAATTTTGTCCCTATCACAATGTTCTAACATAAAAGGAACACTTCTAATTTAAAAAATCCCTCTCGCGGACGCAGCCACCGCATCTGCATACCGCCAGGGAGGTTAAAAAGGAACCTGAGCAGTGTTTTTTTTTAAACAAAGTGTTAAAGGCTCACCTGTCCACTGGCGCGACTCATGGCCTCGTCCAGTGACCTCACTGTGAGCTTCTGTTCCACGTGACACTGTTGCATCTATTTGAAATCTGTCTGCAGTGAGTGGGCAGGCAACAGAATCCTCTCAGAACAGATTCGATCTGAAATCAAGCAGAAGAGAAATCAGGCTGATGGTCCATTTGGTGGCAGATTGACAGGTGTATGGGAACATTAAAGTGAACCTTAACCGAGTAAAAGAAAAAAAAAAAGTTTCACTTACCTGGGGCTTCCACCAGCCCCTGCAGAAGTTCTGTGCTCATGCTGGGACAAACCACTCCTCTGCTCCCTCACAGCCAGCTAGTTCCGTTTTTGGCGACTATCCAGTCGCCGGGCCAGCTCTACTTGAGCGTCCCTCGATCGTGCTTGCGTTGCTGTGGCCACCCTGCGCATGCGCAATGGACCTGATTCCTTTGGGCAACATTGCTGAGTTACACAAACGCGAGTCAGTTGTGTAGCGAACGACGCACTCTGTTGCTATGCGGGGGCGGAGGGACGAAGGAGCAGTGCATGCATGATGTCACACGGCAGTTGGGGGAGTGGCATTTTCAAAACATTCGGTTGCGGCTCGAGTGAGTTGATCGGCCAGGTGTATTGTTTGTAGGTAGGCGGTCTGGGGTCACTGTGCACACGCCTGATTATCTTTATTATATTGTGATCAGCTTTCGTCAGCAAATTGTGAGAACAGAGAAGCGTACAGCATCAGGCTAATCAATATACAAAGCAATCGATATCAAATAATAAAGCAACATAATGTACAGCTATATACAATGGTCTCATACAATGGTGTATACAAAAATAGATCGGCTCACGATCTTTTGTATACACCACTGCAGTGTTCTCCCCAGAATTTTTTTCCAGCCGGGTGGCATGAAAAAGTAGCCGGGTGGGGAGCGACCAGGGGAATGAAGGGCCAGCGCAAAAAAAATGGGTGTTACCATGCAACTGAATGTGGGCGTGGCTTATGCGGAGCTATGAGCTCCTCTGAGGAAAGTCAGTGGCATGACTATGCACTCTGTAAAGTGCTGCAGAAGATGTCAGTGCTATATAAATACATAATAATAATATGGTAGGGACATTAGACTATGACTATCGGTAGGGATTAGAGTGTGAGCTCCTCTGGGGACAGTCGGGGGGGGGGGGGGGGGGGGCGAGGCGGAGGATTCGGATGATTCCTGAGAGATTTCAAGCTGAAATCAATCGGGAATCAACCTGGAGTGTATGGGTACCCAACAGATCTCTCTCTAATCAGATTTGATCAGAGAGAGATTTGTCTCTTGATTGAATCTGCCCATCATCGCTAGATGTATGGGCACCTTTACTTTAGCAGGTCAGCATTAGGACCCTGCAGTCTCAACTCTGAAAGCCCCTGGTCCTTATCAGTTCTGCCAGGAGGGGGGTAGGGAGAAGTTCTGGCTTAATGGCTTTACAGCTGTCTCCCTGGCTGCTTCCAGAGAACAGTTTCACAATGGAGGGGGTGAGGGGGACAGCGGGGCTGCTCTCACACAAACTCACACAGGAGCTGCAGGCACACAACATTCCTCTCCAGAATCCCATTCCCCCACCCGCAGCTTCACTCACTGACTGGCTTTCTGACGATCCTGGGAACTCAGCAGCTGCCTGATGAGGATGTAAATGTCCCGCCCAGTCCAGTCCATGCTAATTCAGTGACTGTACGAGCTCAACGAAATCTCGTACACTGAGGAGCAGGAGCAGAACAGCATTGGCTTCACTATTCACAGGCACGTGCTGTCAGCCGGCGGGGATTTATGACGCAGAGGAGCAGAACAGTCCGGACTTCAATTACAGCCACGTGTTGGCAGCCGGGTGGGGGTGTAACCTTACCCGGGCGGCGCGCCCACCTATTTGGCTCTGGGGAGAACACTGCACTGTATGAGTCCATTGCATATAGCTGTACATTATGTTGCTTGATTATATGATATTGATTGAGTTGTATATTGATTAGCCTGTATATTGATTTGTACTCCTACTAGATAACCTAAACGCACTGCTACTAGGTATGAATGTTGTATACTACCCCACCTCTTGTCTCCCCCTCCCCCCCATTTCCTTATATTGTACGCTCACAAGGGCTGGGCTCTCACCCTTTTCTGTCTTGAAATTTGGTACACATTTATTCATGTTAATTTTGACACTGTCATTACCAATTCTGTGTTTTGTACCAACTCTGTATTTCATATATGGCTGTATACCGTTGTCTGTATTATTTTATACCCCATGACTGTTTTTTACTTTGTGCAACGCTATGGAATATGTTGGCGCTAAATGATTCATTGATAATAATGTATCTAAAATAATAATTCTGATGACTACAGCCTCCAGAGATGCACCACAGCACAAAGACCGCTCCGGAGTAATCCTAGTGAAATCACAACATGGCATTGACTCTTCTAAGAGCGGTGCTCAAACTGCAGTGGTGCACCTGTGGGACCCCTGGAAGAGGTGATGTCCTCCACCCAGCTCCTCAATCACAGAGGGGTCTACAGAGGAGGTGGGCAGTCGAGGTAGCCTAACAGACGGTCACCTCTCCTCGCTGTAGGCCATCAGAGCAAAGTGGATGACTCCACATTTTTACTGCAGCAGGAAGCTCACATAGCTTTATTTGATTTCATTCAAACTAAATATATAAAAAACAATGACCAGTGCACCATGTACAGATGCAATCAAATATATTGTGATCAGCTTTCGTCAGCAAATTGTGAGAACAGAGAAGCGTACAGCATCATGCTAATCTATAAACAAAGCAATCAATATCATATTATAACCATTTCAGCCCGCAGGGATTTTGCACCTTATGCATTAGAGCAATTTTCACCTCCAATTCATTCGCTAATAACTTTATCATTACTTATCACAATTTATTGATCTATATCTTGTTTTTTTCCGCCACTAATTAGGCTTTCTTTGGGTGGTACATTTTGCTAAGAATTATTTATTTATAAATGCATTTTAACAGGATTAATAAGAATAAAATGGTAAACATGATTTCTCAGTTTTCGGCCATTATAGCTTTAAAATAATCCACGCTACCATAATTAAAGCCTATGTATTTTATTTGCCCGTATGTCTCGGTTATTATACCGTTAACATTTTGTCCCTATCACAATGTTCTAACATAAAAGGAACACTTCTAATTTAAAAAATCCCTCCCGCGGACGCAGCCACCGCATCTGCTTACCGCCAGGGAGGTTAAAAAGGAACCTGAGCAGTGTTTTTTTAAACAAAGTGTTAAAGGCTCACCTGTCCACTGGCGCGACTCCTGGCCTCGTCCAGTGACCTCACTGTGAGCTTCTGTTCCACACGACGCTATTGCATCTATTTGAAATCTGTCTGCAGTGAGTGGGCAGGCAACAGAATCCTCTCAGAACAGATTCGATCTGAAATCAAGCAGAAGAAAAATCAGGCTGATGGTCCATTTGGTGGCAGATTGACAGGTGTATGGGAACATTAAAGTGAACCTTTACCGAGTAAAAGAAAAAAAAAGTTTCACTTACCTGGGGCTTCCACCAGCCCCCTGCAGAATTTCTGTGCTCATGCTGGGACAAACCACTCCTCTGCTCCCTCGCAGTCTGCTAGTTCCGTTTTTGGCGACTATCCAGTCGCCGGGCCAGCTCTACTTGAGCGTCCCTCGATCGTGCTTGCCTTGCTGTGGCCACCCTGCGCATGCGCAATGGACCTGATTCCTTTGGGCAACATTGCTGAGTTACACAAACGCGAGTCAGCTGTGTAGCGAACGACGCACTCTGTTGCTATGCGGGGGCGGAGGGATGAAGGAGTAGTGCATGCATGATGTCACACGGCAGTTGGGGGAGTGGCATTTTCAAAACATTCGGTTGCGGCTCGAGTGAGTTGATCGGCCAGGTGGATTGTTTGTAGGTAGGCGGTCTGGGGTCACTGTGCACACGCCTGGTTATCTTTATTATGTTGTGATCAGCTTTCGTCAGCAAATTGTGAGAACAGAGAAGCGTACAGCATCAGGCTAATCAATATACAAAGCAATCGATATCATATAATAAAGCAACATAATGTACAGCTATATACAATGGTCTCATACAATGGTGTATACAAAAATAGATCGTCTCACGATCTTTTGTATACACCACTGTATGAGTCCATTGCATATAGCTGTACATTATGTTGCTTTATTATATGAAATTGATTGAGTTGTTTATTGATTAGCCTGTATAATGATTTGTACTCCTACTAGATAACCTAAACGCACTGCTACTAGGTATGAATGTTGTATACTACCCCACCTCTTGTCCCCTCCTCCCCCCATTTCCTTATATTGTACGCTCACAAGGGCTGGGCTCTCTCACCCTTTTCTGTCTTGAAATTTGGTACACATTTATTCATATTAATTTTGACACTGTCATTACCAATTCTGTGTTTTGTACCAACTCTGTATTTCATATATGGCTGTATACCGTTGTCTGTATTATTTTATACCCCATGACTGTTTCTTACTTTGTGTAATGCTATGGAATATGTTGGCGCTAAATGATTCAATAATAATAATAATAATGATGATAATCTATCTAAAATAATAATTCTGATGACTACAGCCTCCAGAGATGCACCACAGCACAAAGACCGCTCCGGAGTAATCCTGGTGAAATCACAACATGGCATTGACTCTTCTAAGAGCGGTGCTCAAACTGCAGTGGTGCACCTGTGGGACCCCTGGAAGAGGTGATGTCCTCCACCCAGCTCCTCAATCACAGAGGGGTCTACAGAGGAGGTGGGCAGTCGAGGTAGCCTAACAGACGGTCACCTCTCCTCGCTGTAGGCCATCAGAGCAAAGTGGATGACTCCACATTTTTACTGCAGCAGGAAGCTCACATAGCTTTTTTTGATTTCATTCAAACTAAATATATAAAAAACAATGACCAGTGCACCATGTATAGATGCAGTCAAATATATTGTGATCAGCTTTCGTCAGCAAATTGTGAGAACAGAGAAGTGTACAGCATCATGCTAATCAATAAACAAAGCAATCAATATCATATTATAACCATTTCAGCCCGCAGGGATTTTTCACCTTATGCATTAGAGCAATTTTCACCTCCCATTCATTCGCTAATAACTTTATCATTACTTATCACAATTTATTGATCTATATCTTGTTTTTTTCCGCCACTAATTAGGCTTTCTTTGGGTGGTACATTTTGCTAAGAATTATTTATTTATAAATGCATTTTAACAGGATTAATAAGAATAAAATGGTAAACATTATTTCTCAGTTTTTAAAATAATCCACGCTACCATAATTAAAGCCTATGTATTTTATTTGCCCGTATGTCTCGGTTATTATACCGTTAACATTTTGTCCCTATCACAATGTTCTAACATAAAAGGAACACTTCTAATTTAAAAAATCCCTCCCGCGGACGCAGCCACCGCATCTGCTTACCGCCAGCGAGGTTAAAAAGGAACCTGAGCAGTGTTTTTTTAAACAAAGTGTTAAAGGCTCACCTGTCCACTGGCGCGACTCCTGGCCTCGTCCAGTGACCTCACTGTGAGCTTCTGTTCCACACGACGCTGTTGCATCTATTTGAAATCTGTCTGCAGTGAGTGGGCAGGCAACAGAGTCCTCTCAGCACAGATTCGATCTGAAATCAAGCAGAAGAAAAATCAGGCTGATGGTCCATTTGGTGGCAGATTGACAGGTGTATGGGAACATTAAAGTGAACCTTTACCGAGTAAAAGAAAAAAAAAATTCACTTACCTGGGGCTTCCACCAGCCCCCTGTAGAATTTTTGTGCTCATGCTGGGACAAACCACTCCTCTGCTCCCCTGCAGCCAGCTAGTTCCGTGGGCCAGCTCTACTTGAGCATCCCTCGATCATGCTTGCATTGCTGTGGCCACCCTGCGCATGCGCAATGGACCCGATTCCTTTGGGGAACATTGCTGAGTTACACAAACGCGAGTCAGCTGTGTAGCGAACTGCGCACTCTGTTGCTATGCGGGGGCGGAGGGACGAAGGAGCAGTGCATGCATGATGTCACACGGCGGTTGGGGGGAGTGGCATTTTCAAAACATTCGGTTACGGCCCAAGTGAGTTGATCGGCCAGGTGGATTGTTTGCAGGTAGGCGGTCTGGGGTCACTGTGCACACGCCTGATTATCTTTATTATATTGTGATCAGCTTTCGTCAGCAAATTGTGAGAACAGAGAAGCGTACAGCATCAGGCTAATCAATATACAAAGCAATCAATCTCATATATTAAAGCAACATAATGTACAGCTATATACAATGGTCTCATACAATGGTGTATACAAAAATAGATCGGCTCACGATCTTTTGTATACACCACTGTATGAGACCATTGCATATAGCTGTACATTATGTTGCTTTATTATATGAAATTGATTGAGTTGTTTATTGATTAGCCTGTATATTGATTTGTACTCCTACTAGATAACCTAAACGCACTGCTACTAGGTATGAATGTTGTATACTACCCCACCTCTTGTCTCCCCTTCCCCCCCATTTCTTTATATTGTAAGCTCATAAGGGCTGGGCTCTCTCACCCTTTTCTGTCTTGAAATTTGGTACACATTTATTCATATTAATTTTGACACTGTCATTACCAATTCTGTGTTTTGTACCAACTCTGTATTTCATATATGGCTGTATACCGTTGTCTGTATTATTTTATACCCCATGACTGTTTTTTACTTTGTGCAACGCTATGGAATATGTTGGCGCTAAATGATTCAATGATAATAATGTATCTAAAATAATAATTCTGATGACTACAGCCTCCAGAGATGCACCACAGCACAAAGACCGCTCCGGAGTAATCCTGGTGAAATCACAACATGGCATTGACTCTTCTAAGAGCGGTGCTCAAACTGCAGTGGTGCACCTGTGGGACCCCTGGAAGAGGTGATGTCCTCCACCCAGCTCCTCAATCACAGAGGGGTCTACAGAGGAGGTGGGCAGTCGAGGTAGCCTAACAGACGGTCACCTCTCCTCGCTGTAGGCCATCAGAGCAAAGTGGATGACTCCACATTTTTACTGCAGCAGGAAGCTCACATAGCTTTATTTGATTTCATTCAAACTAAATATATAAAAAACAATGACCAGTGCACCATGTATAGATGCAATCAAATATATTGTGATCAGCTTTCGTCAGCAAATTGTGAGAACAGAGAAGCGTACAGCATCATGCTAATCTATAAACAAAGCAATCAATATCATATTATAACCATTTCAGCCCGCAGGGATTTTTCACCTTATGCATTAGAGCAATTATCACCTCCCATTCATTCGCTAATAACTTTATCATTACTTATCACAATTTATTGATCTATATCTTGTTTTTTTCCGCCACTAATTAGGCTTTCTTTGGGTGGTACATTTTGCTAAGAATTATTTATTTATAAATGCATTTTAACAGGATTAATAAGAATAAAATGGTAAACATTATTTCTCAGTTTTCGGCCATTATAGCTTTAAAATAATCCACGCTACCATAATTAAAGCCTATGTATTTTATTTGCCCGTATGTCTCGGTTATTATACCATTAACATTTTGTTCCTATCACAATGTTCTAACATAAAAGGAACACTTCTAATTTAAAAAATCCCTCCTGCGGACGCAGCCACCGCATCTGCTTACCGCCAGGGAGGTTAAAAAGGAACCTGAGCAGTGTTTTTTTTTAAACAAAGTGTTAAAGGCTCACCTGTGCACTGGCACGACTCCTGGCCTCGTCCAGTGACCTCACTGTGAGCTTCTGTTCCACACGACACAGTTGCATCTATTTGAAATCTGTCTGCAGTGAGTGGGCAGGCAACAGAGTCCTCTCAGAACAGATTCGATCTGAAATCAAGCGGAAGAAAAATCAGGCTGATGGTCCATTTGGTGGCAGATTGACAGGTGTATGGGAACATTAAAGTGAACCTTTACCGAGTAAAAGAAAAAAAAAGTTTCACTTACCTGGGGCTTCCACCAGCCCCCTGCAGAATTTCTGTGCTCATGCTGGAACAAACCACTCCTCTGCTCCCCCGCAGCCAGCTAGTTCCGTGGGCCAGCTCTACTTGAGCATCCCTCGATCGTGCTTGCATTGCTGTGGCCACCCTGCGCATGCGCAATGGACCCGATTCCTTTGGGCAACATTGCTGAGTTACACAAACGCGAGTCAGTGGTGTAGCGAACGACGCACTCTGTTGCTATGCGGGGGCGGAGGGACGAAGGAGCAGTGCATGCATGATGTCACACAGCGGTTGGGGGAGTGGCATTTTCAAAACATTCGGTTGCGGCCCAAGTGAGTTGATCGGCCAGGTGGATTGTTTGCAGGTAGGCGGTCTGGGGTCACTGTGCACACGCCTGATTATCTTTATTATATTGTGATCAGCTTTCGTCAGCAAATTGTGAGAACAGAGAAGCGTACAGCGTACAGCATCAGGATAATCAATATACAAAGCAATCGATCTCATATATTAAAGCAACATAATGTACAGCTATATACAATGGTCTCATACAATGGTGTATACAAAAATAGATCGGCTCATGATCTTTTGTATACACCACTGTATGAGACCATTGCATATAGCTGTACATTATGTTGCTTTATTATATGATATTGATTGCGTTGTATATTGATTAGCCTGTATATTGATTTGTACTCCTACTAGATAACCTAAACGCACTGCTACTAGGTATGAATGTTGTATATTACCCCACCTCTTGTCCCCTCCTCCCCCCATTACCTTATATTGTACGCTCACAAGGGCTGGGCTCTCTCACACTTTTCTGTCTTGAAATTTGGTACACATTTATTCATATTCATTTTGACACTGTCATTACCAATTCTGTGTTTTGTACCAACTCTGTATTTCATATATGGCTGTATACCGTTGTCTGTATTATTTTATACCCCATGACTGTTTCTTACTTTGTGTAACGCTATGGAATATGTTGGCGCTAAATGATTCAATAATAATAATAATAATGATGACAATCTATCTAAAATAATAATTCTGACGACTACAGCCTCCAGAGATGCACCACAGCACAAAGACCGCTCCGGAGTAATCCTGGTGAAATCACAACATGGCATTGACTCTTCTAAGAGCGGTGCTCAAACTGCAGTGGTGCACCTGTGGGACCCCTGGAAGAGGTGATGTCCTCCACCCAGCTCCTCAATCACAGAGGGGTCTACAGAGGAGGTGGGCAGTCGAGGTAGCCTAACAGACGGTCACCTCTCCTCGCTGTAGGCCATCAGAGCAAAGTGGATGATTCCACATTTTTACTGCAGCAGGAAGCTCACATAGCTTTATTTGATCAAACTATATATATAAAAAACAATGACCAGTGCACCATGTATAGATGCAATCAAATATATTGTGATCAGCTTTCGTCAGCAAATTGTGAGAACAGAGAAGCGTACAGCATCATGCTAATCAATAAACAAAGCAATCAATATCATATTATAACCATTTCAGCCCGCAGGGATTTTTCACCTTATGCATTAGAGCAATTTTCACCTCCCATTCATTCGCTAATAACTTTATCATTACTTATCACAATTTATTGATCTACCGTATATCTTGTTTTTTTCCACCACTAATTAGGCTTTCTTTGGGTGGTACATTTTGCTAAGAATTATTTATTTATAAATGCTTTTTAACAGGATTAATAAGAAAAAAATGGTAAACATTATTTCTCAGTTTTCAGCCATTATAGCTTTAAAATAATCCACGCTACCATAATTAAAGCCTATGTATTTTATTTGCCCGTATGTCTTGGTTATTATACCATTAACATTTTGTCCCTATCACAATGTTCTAACATAAAAGGAAAACTTCTAATTTAAAAAATCCCTCCCACGGACGCAGCCACCGCATCTGCATACCGCCAGGGAGGTTAAAAAGGAACATGAGCAGTGGTTTTTTTTTTAAACAAAGTGTTAAAGGCTCACCTGTCCACTGGCGCGAATCCTGGCCTCCTCCAGTGACCTCACTGTGAGCTTCTGTTCCACGCGACACTGTTGCATCTATTTGAAATCTGTCTGCAGTGAGTGGGCAGGCAACAGAATCCTCTCAGAACAGATTCGATCTGAAATCAAGCAGAAGAGAAATCAGGCTGATGGTCCATTTGGTGGAAGATTGACAGGTGTATGGGAACATTAAAGTGAACCTTAAACGAGTAAAAGAAAAAAGTTTCACTTACCTAGGGCTTCCACCAGCCCCCTGCAGAACTTCTGTGCTCATGCTGGGACAAACCACTCCTCTGCTCCCTCGCAGCCAGCTAGTTCCGTTTTTGGCGACTATCCAGTCGCCGGGCCAGCTCTACTTGAGCGTCCCTCGATCGTGCTTGCGTTGCTGTGACCACCCTGCGCATGCGCAATGGACCTGATTCCTTTGGGCAACATTGCTGAGTTACACAAACGCGAGTCAGCTGTGTAGCGAACGACGCACTCTGTTGCTATGCGGGGGCGGAGGGATGAAGGAGTAGTGCATGCATGATGTCTCACGGCAGTTGGGGGAGTGGCATTTTCAAAACATTCGGTTGCGGCTCGAGTGAGTTGATCGGCCAGGTGGATTGTTTGTAGGTAGGCGGTCTGGGGTCACTGTGCACACGCCTGATTATCTTTATTATATTGTGATCAGCTTTCGTCAGCAAATTGTGAGAACAGAGAAGCGTACAGCATCAGGCTAATCAATATACAAAGCAATCGATATCATATAATAAAGCAACATAATGTACAGCTATATACAATGGTCTCATACAATGGTGTATATGTTACGGCCAGAACCCGAAGTTTGGCCAGAACTAGAAGTGGTCGGCCACTTCGGGTTCTGGCCGGCCAATGCGCGAACTGGCCGCTGCGCTGCGGCCAATGTGAGAAATGAAACAATTCCTGTAAGGTTTAATGTGATGTTGTGGCCGCAGCGCAGCGGGGCAAAATGTATCACACATCTTTACTTTATTCAATGGCATTAAGCCGCCCGGCTTTTTCCTCTGCCTCTCTCTCCTCCCCCCCGCCTCTCTCTCTCTCCTTCTCTTTATGGGCACAGCCGGGCGGGGACACGCGTGTCCCTCCGGAGTCGTTCGTCGCGGCAGGGGAATCCTGCCGTTCTTGCAGAGCGGGTGCTGGCAGAAGCAATGTCTGCAGCCTCCCCGCTCTGCTCTCCTGCCGCGAGGAACGACTCTCCTGGACACGCGTGTCCCCGCCCGGCTGTGCCCATAAGAGAAGGGGAGAGAGAGGCGGGGGGGGGAGGAGAGAGAGGCAGAGGAAAAAGCCGGGCGGCTTAATGCCATTGAACAAAGTAAAGATGTGATACATTTTGCCCGCTGCGCTGCGGTCACAACATCACATTAAACCTTACAGGAATTGTTTCATTTCTCACATTGGCCGCAGCGCAGCGGCCAGTTCGCGCATTGGCCGGCCAGAACCCGAAGTGGCCGGCCACTTCTAGTTCTGGCCAAACTTCGGGTTCTGGCCGTAACATATACAAAAATAGATCGGCTCACGATCTTTTGTATACACCACTGTATGAGTCCATTGCATATAGCTGTACATTATGTTGCTTTATTATATGATATTGATTGAGTTGTATATTGATTAGCCTGTATATTGATTTGTACTCCTACTAGAACTAGATAACCTAAACGCACTGCTACTAGGTATGAATGTTGTATACTACCCCACCTCTTGTCTCCCCCTCCCCCGCATTTCCGTATATTGTAAGCTCACAAGGGCTGGGCTCTCTCACCCTTTTCTGTCTTGAAATTTGGTACACATTTATTCATATTAATTTTGACACTGTCATTACCAATTCTGTGTTTTGTACCAACTCTGTATTTCATATATGGCTGTATACCGTTGTCTGTATTATTTTATACCCCATGACTGTTTTTTACTTTGTGCAACGCTATAGAATATGTTGGCGCTAAATGATTCATTGATAATAATGTATCTAAAATAATAATTCTGATGACTACAGCCTCCAGAGATGCACCACAGCACAAAGACCGCTCCGGAGTAATCCTGGTGAAATCACAACATGGCATTGACTCTTCTAAGAGCGGTGCTCAAACTGCAGTGGTGCACCTGTGGGACCCCTGGAAGAGGTGATGTCCTCCACCCAGCTCCTCAATCACAGAGGGGTCTACAGAGGAGGTGGGCAGTCGAGGTAGCCTAACAGACGGTCACCTCTCCTCGCTGTAGGCCATCAGAGCAAAGTGGATGACTCCACATTTTTACTGCAGCAGGAAGCTCACATAGCTTTATTTGATTTCATTCAAACTAAATATATAAAAAACAATGACCAGTGCATCATGTATAGATGCAATCAAATATATTGTGATCAGCTTTCGTCAGCAAATTGTGAGAACAGAGAAGCGTACAGCATCAGGCTAATCAATAAACAAAGCAATCAATATCATATTATAACCATTTCAGCCCGCAGAGATTTTTCACCTTATGCATTAGAGCAATTTTCACCTCCCATTCATTCGCTAATAACTTTATCACTACTTATCACAATTTATTGATCTATATCTTGTTTTTTTCGCCACTAATTAGGCTTTCTTTGGGTGGTACATTTTGCTAAGAATTATTTATTTATAAATGCATTTTAACAGGATTAATAAGAAAAAAATGGTAAACATTATTTCTCAGTTTTCGGCCATTATAGGTTTAAAATAATCCACGCTACCATAATTAAAGCCTATGTATTTTATTTGCCCGTATGTCTCGGTTATTATACCATTAAAATTTTGTCCCTATCACAATGTTCTAACATAAAAGGAACACTTTTAATTTAAAAAATCCCTCCCACGGACGCAGCCACCGCATCTGCATACCGCCAGGGAGGTTAAAAAGGAACCTGAGCAGTGTTTTTTTTTTTTTTTTAAAACAAAGTGTTAAAGGCTCACCTGTCCACTGGCGCGAATCCTGGCCTCCTCCAGTGACCTCACTGTGAGCTTCTGTTCCACGCGACACTGTTGCATCTATTTGAAATCTGTCTGCAGTGAGTGGGCAGGCAACAGAATCCTCTCAGAACAGATTCGATCTGAAATCAAGCAGAAGAGAAATCAGGCTGATGGTCCATTTGGTGGCAGATTGACAGGTGTATGGGAACATTAAAGTGAACCTTAACCGAGTAAAAGAAAAAGAAAAAGTTTCACTTACCTGGGGCTTTCACCAGCCCCCTGCAGAAGTTCTGTGCTCATGCTGGGACAAACCACTCCTCTGCTCCCTCGCAGCCAGCTAGTTCCGTTTTTGGCGACTATCCAGTCGCCGGGCCAGCTCTACTAGAGCGTCCCTCGATCGTGCTTGCGTTGCTGTGGCCACCCTGTGCATGCGCAATGGACCTGATTCCTTTGGGCAACATTGCTGAGTTACACAAACGCGAGTCAGCTGTGTAGCGAACGACGCACTCTGTTGCTATGCGGGGGCGGAGGGACGAAGGAGCAGTGCATGCATGATGTCACACGGCAGTTGGGGGAGTGGCATTTTCAAAACATTCGGTTGCGGCTCGAGTGAGTTGATCGGCCAGGTGGATTGTTTGTAGGTAGGCGGTCTGGGGTCACTGTGCACACGCCTGATTATCTTTATTATATTGTGATCAGCTTTCGTCAGCAAATTGTGAGAACAGAGAAGCGTACAGCATCAGGCTAATCAATATACAAAGCAATCGATATCATATAATAAAGCAACATAATGTACAGCTATATACAATGGTCTCATACAATGGTGTATACAAAAATAGATCGGCTCACGATCTTTTGTATACACCACTGTATGAGTCCATTGCATATAGCTGTACATTATGTTGCTTTATTATATGATATTGATTGAGTTGTATATTGATTAGCCTGTATATTGATTTGTACTCCTACTAGATAACCTAAACGCACTGCTACTAGGTATGAATGTTGTATACTACCCCACCTCTTGTCTCCCCCTCCCCCCCATTTCCTTATATTGTAAGCTCACAAGGGCTGGGCTCTCTCACCCTTTTCTGTCTTGAAATTTGGTACACATTTATTCATATTAATTTTGACACTGTCATTACCAATTCTGTGTTTTGTACCAACTCTGTATTTCATATATGGCTGTATACCGTTGTCTGTATTATTTTATACCCCATGACTGTTTTTTACTTTGTGCAACGCTATAGAATATGTTGGCGCTAAATGATTCATTGATAATAATGTATCTAAAATAATAATTCTGATGACTACAGCCTCCAGAGATGCACCACAGCACAAAGACCGCTCCGGAGTAATCCTGGTGAAATCACAACATGGCATTGACTCTTCTAAGAGCGGTGCTCAAACTGCAGTGGTGCACCTGTGGGACCCCTGGAAGAGGTGATGTCCTCCACCCAGCTCCTCAATCACAGAGGGGTCTACAGAGGAGGTGGGCAGTCGAGGTAGCCTAACAGACGGTCACCTCTCCTCGCTGTAGGCCATCAGAGCAAAGTGGATGACTCCACATTTTTACTGCAGCAGGAAGCTCACATAGCTTTATTTGATTTCATTCAAACTAAATATATAAAAAACAATGACCAGTGCATCATGTATAGATGCAATCAAATATATTGTGATCAGCTTTCGTCAGCAAATTGTGAGAACAGAGAAGCGTACAGCATCAGGCTAATCAATAAACAAAGCAATCAATATCATATTATAACCATTTCAGCCCGCAGAGATTTTTCACCTTATGCATTAGAGCAATTTTCACCTCCCATTCATTCGCTAATAACTTTATCACTACTTATCACAATTTATTGATCTATATCTTGTTTTTTTCGCCACTAATTAGGCTTTCTTTGGGTGGTACATTTTGCTAAGAATTATTTATTTATAAATGCATTTTAACAGGATTAATAAGAAAAAAATGGTAAACATTATTTCTCAGTTTTCGGCCATTATAGGTTTAAAATAATCCACGCTACCATAATTAAAGCCTATGTATTTTATTTGCCCGTATGTCTCGGTTATTATACCATTAAAATTTTGTCCCTATCACAATGTTCTAACATAAAAGGAACACTTTTAATTTAAAAAATCCCTCCCACGGACGCAGCCACCGCATCTGCATACCGCCAGGGAGGTTAAAAAGGAACCTGAGCAGTGTTTTTTTTTTTTTTTAAAACAAAGTGTTAAAGGCTCACCTGTCCACTGGCGCGAATCCTGGCCTCCTCCAGTGACCTCACTGTGAGCTTCTGTTCCACGCGACACTGTTGCATCTATTTGAAATCTGTCTGCAGTGAGTGGGCAGGCAACAGAATCCTCTCAGAACAGATTCGATCTGAAATCAAGCAGAAGAGAAATCAGGCTGATGGTCCATTTGGTGGCAGATTGACAGGTGTATGGGAACATTAAAGTGAACCTTAACCGAGTAAAAGAAAAAGAAAAAGTTTCACTTACCTGGGGCTTCCACCAGCCCCCTGCAGAAGTTCTGTGCTCATGCTGGGACAAACCACTCCTCTGCTCCCTCGCAGCCAGCTAGTTCCGTTTTTGGCGACTATCCAGTCGCCGGGCCAGCTCTACTAGAGCGTCCCTCGATCGTGCTTGCGTTGCTGTGGCCACCCTGTGCATGCGCAATGGACCTGATTCCTTTGGGCAACATTGCTGAGTTACACAAACGCGAGTCAGCTGTGTAGCGAACGACGCACTCTGTTGCTATGCGGGGGCGGAGGGACGAAGGAGCAGTGCATGCATGATGTCACACGGCAGTTGGGGGAGTGGCATTTTCAAAACATTCGGTTGCGGCTCGAGTGAGTTGATCGGCCAGGTGGATTGTTTGTAGGTAGGCGGTCTGGGGTCACTGTGCACACGCCTGATTATCTTTATTATATTGTGATCAGCTTTCGTCAGCAAATTGTGAGAACAGAGAAGCGTACAGCATCAGGCTAATCAATATACAAAGCAATCGATATCATATAATAAAGCAACATAATGTACAGCTATATACAATGGTCTCATACAATGGTGTATACAAAAATAGATCGGCTCACGATCTTTTGTATACACCACTGTATGAGTCCATTGCATATAGCTGTACATTATGTTGCTTTATTATATGATATTGATTGAGTTGTATATTGATTAGCCTGTATATTGATTTGTACTCCTACTAGATAACCTAAACGCACTGCTACTAGGTATGAATGTTGTATACTACCCCACCTCTTGTCTCCCCCTCCCCCCCATTTCCTTATATTGTAAGCTCACAAGGGCTGGGCTCTCTCACCCTTTTCTGTCTTGAAATTTGGTACACATTTATTCATATTAATTTTGACACTGTCATTACCAATTCTGTGTTTTGTACCAACTCTGTATTTCATATATGGCTGTATACCGTTGTCTGTATTATTTTATACCCCATGATTGTTTTTTACTTTGTGCAACGCTATAGAATGTGTTGGCGCTAAATGATTCAATGATAATAATGTATCTAAAATAATAATTCTGATGACTACAGCCTCCAGAGATGCACCACAGCACAAAGACCGCTCCGGAGTAATCCTGGTGAAATCACAACATGGCATTGACTCTTCTAAGAGCGGTGCTCAAACTGCAGTGGTGCACCTGTGGGACCCCTGGAAGAGGTGATGTCCTCCACCCAGCTCCTCAATCACAGAGGGGTCTACAGAGGAGGTGGGCAGTCGAGGTAGCCTAACAGACGGTCACCTCTCCTCGCTGTAGGCCATCAGAGCAAAGTGGATGACTCCACATTTTTACTGCAGCAGGAAGCTCACATAGCTTTATTTGATTTCATTCAAACTAAATATATAAAAAACAATGACCAGTGCATCATGTATAGATGCAATCAAATATATTGTGATCAGCTTTCGTCAGCAAATTGTGAGAACAGAGAAGCGTACAGCATCAGGCTAATCAATATACATATATACACACACACATACAAACATACACACACACACACACGTATATTATAGGACAGAGCGAAAATAATTATAAATTAGGGCGATTTTGCCCTGCTGCATTACAAGGTGGAGGTGGGGGTGAGAGCTCTGGCTGCCTATAGTGTGCAGGGGTCATGTGGCAACTTACACTGGGAGGGGGGGGGGGTTACTACATCCCACTGCCTATACTGGGAGGGGGAGAGCGAGATTTTGGGCTTGGGAGAAATATAACCTAAATCCTGCCTCGGTCAGACTCAGAACTATTAGGTGAATTTTACTCACATGAATTCTGTGCCTCCATCCTGCCATTCCCACTACCAGCCACTAGGGGGAGCTCCGGGTGTGATTACTGTCGGGGGACAGCCGTTCTCTCTCGTACGTCTAGTTGGGGGTAGGAGCCGATGTCTGCCGGTCAAGAAACACGTCCATCCAGTCTGCTGCCACCGCCGAATCTGCAACGAGCGGTTCCTCGGGAAGCCGAGATGTATGACGTCATGTGCTGGACGTGTCACCGCTGAGGATGGCGCACGCAGTGACGGGACCGCATGCAACCACACGTGACTGCAACCTGATTACCTTCCCATGCAGGTATATAGCCTCGGCCTATCATTACTACCCCCAGCAGGTGCAGAAACCGCGCGCTGTAAAATAATTCCACCACTTCCAAATGGCAGTTTAGAATTTAAATTGTAAAATGCTGCTGCAGAAGCACGTGAGCGGACATCAGCACATTCACTGCAAATATTGTGGGGGAGGGCGAGATTTACGGTAATTTTCACTCACAGTAATTACTTTTGTTCTGTGCCTCCATCCTGCAGTTCCTGCTACCAGCCAGTAGGGGGAGCTCCGGGTGTGATTATTGTTCGGACAGCCGCTCTTTCTCACTTCAAGTTGGTGGAATGAGGCGATGTACGGGGCTGGGATAGCTGCCATGCAGAAACACGTCCATCCAGTCTGCTGCTGCCGCCGCCGCCACTTGATCTGCGAGGAGCGGTTCCTCGGGAGACCGTGATGTCTGACGTCATGTGCTGGGCGTGTCACCGCTGAGGATGGCGCACGCAGTGACGGGACCGCATGCAAACGCACGTGACCGCAGCCCGATTACCCTCCCATGCAGGTATATAGCTTAGGCCTATCATTAGTGCCCCAGTAGCTGCTCTGCATTTCGTTATCATTGGGGAGCACAGAGCATGGTGGAGGATGGAGGAGAGACCTTATAGCTGAAGGAACCTGTGTGCTGCTGTACGTAGAGTATGTAGTAATGTCTGCCTATGTACAGTTCAAATGCAAGGAGGCAGAGCACTAATTGTGTACAGTGCATGCATAATATGATTAGTGTGGTATTAATAATTTTTAGGAATATGGTGTGTGTCCATAGCCCCCAACTGTCCCTCTTTCAGAGTGACAGTCCCTATTTGGGATCGCTGTCCCTCTTTCCTCCTCATTTGTCCCTCTTTCTATATAAATATATATTTCTCTACTAAAAAATATGTTTGCTTGACTCTAAACTTTATTCCCATCCTTTAAAGTGATATTACTCATTTTAAAATGTTAATATGAAGGAAAATGAACCAGGATAGAAAGGACCAGTGTGGATTGAAGTATAAAACAACATATTTTTCTTATGAAATCTTTATGGTATGCGTGACTACCGGGGTGGGATAAGGGGTGTGGCAAGGGCGTGGCTTAAGTGTCTCTCTTTCTCATCTTAAAAAGTTGGGAGGTATGGTGTGTGTGTGTGTGTGGAGGTGGAGCCGACTGTAGGTGGCAGTACATCTGTCAACTTTTGAGTGACCATCCAATTTGTTAATTATGTTTGAACTGGGTAAAATTGGTGCCGCCAAGACCATGCCCGATCAACAGTATGACCAAATTGAGGCCAAAATTGGTCAAATGTATTGATTAGGCATGCTGGGAAATCTCGAGTCATTGGGCTCTATTCATAAAAGGTAACCGCAAGTTTTCCGCTCAAAACAGCGGATTTTCCCGTCCATTTAACAAAGTGGGCATTCATAAAAGCTGTTCCCGCATGAAAATCTACAATCCCCCAGCAGAGCGAGAAATTTCCGCCTTCTCCAGTGTTTTTCTAGATTTATCTAGAAAAAAGTAACAAAGTGGCCATTCATAAAGTTTAGAGGAAGCGGTATGTGGACGGGAAATACCGCTTCCTCTGATTTTGCGGATTACATACAAGTGAATGGGACAGACCTCCCAGAGAGAGCAGTGCACGGAGGGACTCTGCCGGCTGAAGTGTTTCCGCATGCCTTCCGCCAGCTTTCAGCGGGAGATCTCCGCTCTTGCATCGCAGCTGGCAAGATTTTTTTGAATGACCACCCAGAAGTGTAAAATACCGCTGTGGTATTTTACCTCTACGAGTATTTACGCCACAAGTTTTTTATGAATAGAGCCCAGTGTGGTTGATTCAGAGCATGGCGGTAACAGTGTGCGATAAAAACATGAATGACGAACGCAACGGAGACCCCCGGCTGCTGTCCCTCCAAATGTTTTTTTATGTGCCCGTACTTTACCTGTCCCCTCAGTGTCTGCACTGTATTTCCACAGATGCGCCCCACGTGACTACCGGCATAAAGACATGGGGCGTGTGTGTCACACACATGCTATATGCCAGTAGTCATGTGGAGCGTAAATGCAGAAATTTAGTGCTGGCACTCGGGGAACCCGGGATCTGTGAAATATAAATTCACGGGCACAGAGGGCACATAAATCATTTGGTGGGGTGGCGAGGCAATGTCACAAGGTCATTTCCTGAAAGATTTCATGCTGAAATCAATCAGGATTCGGCCTGCGGTGTATGGGCAGCCAACAGATCTTTCTCTCTGATCCACTCTGATGGAATCTGCCCATCATCGCCAGATGTTTTGGGAGAGCTGGAGTGAAGGCAGGGACTTAAAGCCAGTGGTTACCAATTTAAAAATAAAAAAGTCAAATACTCACCTAAGGAGAGGGAAGGCTCGGTCCTAATGAGCCTTCCCTCTCCTCTCCCGGTGCCCTCGGTGCTGCGCTGGCTCCCCCGTTCGCGTCCACCGCCGCAGGGACTTCGGGAGCACTCGGGCTTCCAAATACGGGCCGCTCCATATTACGCACGCGCGAGTATGGAGCGGCCCGTCTTCGGGAGCCCGAGTGCTCCCGAAGGCTTCCGAAAGCTCCCTTCGGCTGCGGAAGTGGCAGTATTTGACCGAACTGGTCGAATACTGCCACGGGGGACCCTGCGCGGGACCGGGAGAGGAGAGGGAAGGCTCATTAGGACCGAGCCTTCCCTCTCCTTAGGTGAGTATCTGACTTTTTTATTTTTTAAAATGGTAAACATTCACTTTAAGCGGTGCAGGAAGAAGTGTTTTGTTTCAGATTCTAAAATTTACACAATACACATATAGGCCTGGTGCACACCAAAAAACGCTAGCAGATCCGCAAAATGCTACCAGATTTTGAAACGCTTTTTCTTATTTTTCTGTAGCGTTTCAGCTAGCATTTTGCGGTTTTGTGAAGCGTTTTTGGTGTAGTAGATTTCATGTATTGTTACAGTAAAGCTGTTACTGAACAGCTACTGTAACAAAAAACGCCTGGCAAACCGCTCTGAAGTGCAGAAATGCACCCGCAATCCAAAATCTGCAGCAGCCCGGGAGTATGCGTTTCTGCAAAACGCCTCCCGCTCTGGTGTGCACCAGCCCATTGAAATACATTACCCTAGCGGATCCGCACCCGCAAGCGGATCGCAAACCGCAGCAGAACAGCTCTGGTGTGCACTAGGCCATACTGATTATTACTAGAAAACACGATTGATTCCTGTCTAGGGTATCCACATATGTATATCTATAAAATATAACTTTTATTATACCAATTAAAATGAAATTTCATATGCATTATTTACTATTTGGGATGGACTACAAATTCCGTGATCAGACCACTATCAGTATTTTTCCCTCTGTCTGATCGCCCTATTCCCAACTAAGATTGCTTAACCCTTCTGGCGGTATGAAAAATTCCGCCAGGAGGCAGCGCGGCAGTTTTGTTTTGTTTTTTTTAAATCATGTAGCGAGCCCAGGGCTGATAGCCTTCGGCCATCTCCGATCGGGAAATCCCGTTCAAAGAACAGGATTTCCTGCAGGGCTTCCCCCGTCGCCATGTTGGGATGACGTCAGCGACGTCTTGACGTCATTGGGAGTTTCAGCGCACGGGGTCTGGGGGGGGGGGGGCCCGCGCGCCGCAACGGATAGCGGCAATCGGGCGCGGGGCGGCGGTGATCAGTGTGCTGCCGCAGCTAGCACTTTGCAGCACACTTTCCAGCAAAAAAAAAATTTAAAAAATCGGCCGAGCAGGGCCGGAGAAAACCTCCTGCGCGGAAGGTTAAGGTACTATAAAGATTCCCCCCACCACAAATCCAACATGTTTCGGCCCCCTAATTGGAGTCGTCGTCAGGGAATAAAAAGTGCTATGTGCTAGGGTGCAAGGTGCATATCTTATAAATCACAACATGTGAAAAACAAAAAAATGAGAGCTGTGCTCTCCAGCTCAATCAGGCATCAAATGAGCTCCAGCAAGAGGCAGCCTTATATACTCTCCACTGGGGGAGTGTTATGCAAATGTAATCCCTCCCCTCAAGTGTTGGCCTCTATTATTCCAAGAATCTATCAATCATTTTAAACTGTTGATGATTGGCTATTATATCTAAACTCATGATATCGAAAAACATCACTTACAGGTAAGTATAGACTCACTATCTCACTGTACAGAACGTACATTAGTCCATCATTAGAAGCCATTCACCCATAATGCTGTATAGACTTCAGATTTAGAAAGCGCTGTATGCCGTCATCTACTCCATAGGGATGCATTGAACAACTCCTATTGGTCGCCCGTGTGACTCTCCGCCCCACTCCCCTCAATCTTCAGTTCTCATTCGCGGGAGGTAGCGCTCACCTCCCATTGGAGTCTGATGCCGTCCTGTCCGTCTCGCTCACCAATCAGCTCTCATGTACGCCAAGCCTACACCCGCCCCGCTCTCACGTATTGATCCATGATTGGCCGCTGGGAGGGCTTCGTTCAGCCCTGTGTACGTATGCAGCATAACTATACAGTGCTTGGCGAACATAAGCGCTGATTGGTGAGCGAGACGGACAGGATGGCATCAGACTCCAATGGGAGGTGAGCGCTACCTCCCACGAATGAGAACTGAGGATTGAGGGGAGGGGGGCGGAGAGTCACACGGGTGACCAATAGGAGTTGTTCAATGCATCCCTATGGAGTATATGACGGCGTACAGCGCTTTGTAAATCTGAAGTCTATACAGCATTATGGTTGAATGGCTTCTAATGATGGACTAATGTACGTTCTGTACAGTGAGATAGTGAGTCTATACTTACCTGTAAGTGATGTTTTTCGATATCATGAGCTTAGATATAATAGCCAATCATCAGCAGTTTAAAATGATTGATAGATTCTTGGACCAATAGAGGCCAACACTTGAGGGGAGGGATTACATTTGCATAACACTCCCCCAGTGGAGAGTATATAAGGCTGCCTCTTCCTGGAGCTCATTTGATGCCTGATTGAGCTGGAATGCACAGCTCTCATTTTTTGTTTTTGATATATGTTGTGATTGTGATTTATAAGATATGCACCTTGCACCCTAGCACATAGCACTTTTTATTCCCTGACGACAATTAGGGGGCCGAAACATGTTGGATTTGTGGTGGGGGGAATCTTTATAGTACCTTAAGCAATCTTAGTTGGGAATAGGGCGATCAGACAGAGAGAAAAATACTGATAGTGGTCTGATCACGGAATTTGTAGTCCATCCCAAATAGTAAATAATGCATATGAAATTTCATTTTAATTGGTATAATAAAAGTTATATTTTATAGATATGTGGATACTCTAGACAGGAATTAATATTGTGTTTTCTAGATTCTAAAATTTGTCAGAAATGGCCCTTGATTGGTCAAGTACGGTACATAAACACTGTTCATCTTTTCCACCTTATGGCGTTAAAGTGTACCAAAGGCGATATGTGACTTGATGAGATAAACATTTGTATGTACATTACAAAACATATGAATAACCAGGTTGTTTTACTTGCTTTATTTTGCTACCTGAAAGAGTTAATTTCTAGGCATGGAAGTGACAGTGTCTGTCTTGTCAGTAGCTTGTCAGGAATATAGTAAACATCACTGATAAGCAAATTACTGCCATACAAGTTCTCTTGGCAGAACTTCTGAGGGCAGGGAGAGATAAAATATATGAACTACTGACCTTTTTTGGGACACTTAATAGGCTGCCACTGATTAGAGACAGTAAATTATTCAACCAACATTGTAAATGTTTAAATATAAAAGAAAAACCTGGGGTACTTTATTTTGGGGTAAGGGGTAAGGTATTTTAGGAGTAGGAGGATAAATATAATTGCTTATCTCATCAGTTTATTTTTTACCTTGGGTTCATTTTAAAGGTTTCTTTTGATGCTATATTATTATTGGAGTCAGAACCATTCAAAAGATTTCACACTCAAGAATCCTATGTGCACTGCGTCTTTAATGCCTGGTACACACCATGCAATTTCCTGTCAGATAGACAAGTCAAATCAACTACTTCCAACAGGTCCAATGTGATTTCCAATCATTTTTCTAAACGATTTTTTGATCACGTCTCTACGAAATTAATTACAAAAAAGAACGATCGGGAATCAGATCGGACCTGTCAGAAACAATCGATTTGACCGGTTGCTCTGATGGGAAATTGCATGGTATGTATCAAGCATAAAATATAATATTGTAATTTCCATTACCAGCCACAAGGGTGTAATTTAAAGTGTACTTGTAGGGAATAAAAAGTGCCCCTACTACGGTAGGTACTTACCTTGGTAAGGGTAAGCCTCTGGATTCTCTGTCCTCCTCCACTGTTCTAGCGCTGAGACCCCTGAAAAACCACTTGTAGATGGTTTGCGCATGCACGGACCCACTCGGGCTCCAGCGGAAATAGCCAAGCTTAGTCGGGTCTGTGCTAAAAGCAGGCGACGTGCGGCCACACTTCAGGTCTCATCACTGGATCAGCCTGGCTGAGGAAGATAAGGGAAGCTTCTGGATGATCCAGAGGCTTCCCCCTCCTGAGTATCCAAAATAGGCTGCAGCAAACATTATAGGTTTGCTTTTAGGCTGGTTTTACACTTGAAAAGTGTAAAATATCCGGGTCCCACCGGATATTCGGCATAGCGGGGCTGACTGCAGAGCGGGGATCGGAGGCTCGGGCTTCAGGATAGTCGCAGGAACGAGGTAAGGTGAGTTAGGCTGCTTGCCGGAGGATTTTTTTTAACTATTTATGCACAAAGGGGGACAGATGAAGGATCGCTGCAGTTGACTACTGCATAGGGCTGCACGATTTTAGGGAAAAATAGAAATTGCGATTTTTCTCTCAGAAATTGCAATTTCGTTTTTTCCCCGATTTTTTTTTTTTTTTTTTTTTTTTTTTTCAAATGCTGGGGGCGGCGCACTGCCCGGTCCGCTGACTGTAATACTTTGCTTCTGGCCCCGCTGTGCGCGGATTGGCCAGAGGCAGTGAATATGTATGAGTGTTAATGAGCGGGGGGGGGGAGCGGATCCACTCGAGCAAGCGGCCGGGCACATACAGCATTACCAATCACTGGCTAGCGATGGAATGACGGCACAGTGCTCTGTACAGCTCCGCCTACCACTGCCGTCATTCCATCGCTAGCCGGTGATTGGTAATGCTGCTGTATGTGCCCGGCCGCTCGCTCGAGTTGATCCGCCCCCCGCTCATTACCACTCATACATATTCACTGCTTCTGGCCAATCCGGTCCGCACTAACCGGTTCGCTGTCTGTAATACCTTGATTCTGGCCCCGCTGTGCACGGATTGGCCAGAAGCAGTGAATATGTATGAGTGTTAATGAGCGGGGGGCGGATCCACTCGAGCGAGCGGCCGGGCACATACAGCATTACCAATCACTGGCTAGCGATGGAATGACGGCAGTGGTAGGCGGAGCTGTACAGAGCGTACAGCTCCGCCTACCGCTGCCATCATTCCATCACTAGCTAGTGATTGGTAATGCTGTATGTGCCCGGCCGCTTGCTCAAGTGGATCTGCCCCCCCCCCCCCCCCCCCGCTCATTAACACTCATACATATTCACTGCTTCTGGCCAATCCGCGCACAGCGGGGCCAGAAACAAAGTATTACAGACAGCGGACCGAAAAACCGAAGGTACTGACGATCAGTAGATCGTCTTGCCACGAACCGCGGTTTCGGTTTTAAACCGAAAAACCGTGCAGCCCTACTACTGCAGCGATCGTTCATGGGAGGGGGTGAACTAATTGGCTATAAGGGAACATGTTCCCTTTCGCAAATTAGTAATGCAGCTGACAGTGACGGTTGTGCACAGCAGGGCTGCAAACAAGTCAGTATATCTACGTCATTGTGGCTTGGAGGGTGCCTCAGCTGACGTAGATATACTGTAGCAGTGGAGGAAGTGGTTAAATGACAGTTAGAGACAGCAATACTTTTTTTTTTTTTTTTTGCGGGTATGCTGGGGTGACAAACAAAAAAACAAAAACACAACAGGCAAGTGCCATCACCAGGCAAGTGGCTTTGTTGACTTGCCTTTAATCCTGCCCTCCCTAAAGATGCCCATACCAGGGTTGTGGAATCGGTAAAAAATCATCCGACTCTAACTCCGAATCTTCAGTTTATGAATCCATTGACTGCAACTCCAGGTATCCAAAATTGATCCAACTCCGACTCCACAGACCAGTCCGAAATATAGAGTGGGTAAAAAATAATCAACTCAACTCCGTCTCCAACTCCTCAGTTTCTGAAACCTCCGACTCCAGGTACCCAAAATGGCTCTGACTCCTTACCAGGGCTGTGGAGTCGGTACAAAAATCATCCGACTCCTCAGTTTGTGAAACCACCGACTCCAATTCCAAGTACCCAAAATTGTTCCGACTCCTCGACTCCAACTCCACAGCCATGCATACATCTAGCAATGTATGGGCAGATTCAACCAAGAGACAGATTTCAGCATGAAATCTTTCGAGAATCGGCCTCTTGTTGCCGCCTTGACACCCCTGGCTGCTGTCCCACAAATGTCAGATGTCCCCCAGTTGAATCTTTGATTAAGCATGTTTATTAGAATACTGATTTTTATACAATTTGATAAGAATGGTCGATCGAATGCAAAATTTAAAACACACAGCACATCAATATTCTGCTAAAAAGGAGCAAGATCAACCCCAATGGTCTGAAATGATTTGAAAGAAAAAAATCCCCAAAATTACAATGGTTTCCATGCACATGAACCATTGTAATTTTAGGGATTTTTCTCTTTTTTTCATGTTTATCTATACAGTGGCTGGATAATGTACTGGAAAACCTGAGCTGAAGCTTGAGTTCAGAAACACGTAATCACCTAAGGATAGAGAAGCCTCTACATCCTATAGAGCAGTGATGGCTAACCTTAGCAAGTCCCATGAGGCATTGCAATACTCTAACAGCTCTAAGCATAACTCGGGGAGGCAGAGGCTTGATGGGATTTGTAGTTTTGTCACAGCTGGAGTGCCAAGGTTAGCCATCACTGCTATAGAGACTTCCTCTGTGTCCTCCGGTGCTTGCTGGGAACCTTGTGCTGTTTGGAGCCATCCTCTTCTTCTGGCACAAGCACAGCCATGCGGGCAGGGCCTCACCTGTGCAGTATCTGCTCCAGGCTACTGCACAAGCACGGCCTTACTCGCACAGGCGCAGCACAGCCACACTTGTGCCTGAAGAGGAGTGCAGCCCTGATCCTATTACTGCCAAGCCCTTGTTGTTAAAGACGATCTGTAATAAAAAAAAAAGTGCCCATAGGAGTACTTCAGGATGGGAAGCCTCTGGATCCTAATGAGGCTTTCCCTGTCCTCCACAGTAGCTCCTATCCAGCGCTGGCTCCCTCTGAAAATCTGCAGACGGATGCATGCAGGCTCAGTAGAACCTATGGCACGCAGAGATATTTACCTTTTGGATCCAGCATAGTTACAGTACCATCTTCCCCTTCTGGCTCTAGCGGAAATAGTCGAGCCCCATAGGGTCCACTCTACGGCACAGGCCCAAAACACATTGTAATGCAAGGGCAATGCAAGGCAACTGGGCCTAGCATACTTACCATGTCGCCTTGCGATGAAAGTGCCCGAACCAAAGTCAACGGCACGTTACCGTCCGAGTTCCGCTTCCATGCAGCGGCGGTGGAAGCAATTAAGTCAATAGGCAATGTCTGCGGTGTGGATGCGCAGAATGACTGGAATACGACGGGGAAACCAGAGAATCCCAGTGACATACTTACTGTCCAGCAGGGAGTACGTCACGCGGCGAGGGGGCTGTGCAATGCATATGACCCTGTCGGCGCACTCCACTGCAGGGTTATAGGTTAGGCAATTGTGCGTATCGCACCACAAACACACTTTTCAAGTGTAAAACCAGCCTAAAAGCAAACCTATAATGTTTGCTGCAGCCTATTTTGGATACTCAGGAGGGGGAAGCCTCTGGATCATCCAGAAGCTTCCCTTATCTTCCTCAGCCAGGCTGATCCAGTGATGAGACCTGAAGTGTGGCTGCGCGTCGCCTGCTTTTAGCACAGACCCGACTAAGCTTGGCTATTTCCGCTGGAGCCCGAGTGGGTCCGTGCATGCGCAAACCATCTACAAGTGGTTTTTCAGGGGTCTCAGCGCTAGAACAGTGGAGGAGGACAGAGAATCCAGAGGCTTACCCTTACCAAGGTAAGTACCTACCGTAGTAGGGGCACTTTTTATTCCCTACAAGTACACTTTAAATTACACCCTTGTGGCTGGTAATGGAAATTACAATATTATATTTTATGCTTGATACATACCATGCAATTTCCCATCAGAGCAACCGGTCAAATCGATTGTTTCTGACAGGTCCGATCTGATTCCCGATCGTTCTTTTTTTGTAATTAATTTCGTAGAGACGTGATCAAAAAATCGTTTAGAAAAATGATTGGAAATCACATTGGACCTGTTGGAAGTAGTTGATTTGACTTGTCTATCTGACAGGAAATTGCATGGTGTGTACCGGGCATTAAAGCCGCAGTGCACATAGGATTCTTGAGTGTGAAATCTTTTGAATGGTTCTGACTCCAATAATAATATAGCATCAAAAGAAACCTTTAAAATGAACCCAAGGTAAAAATAAACTGATGAGATAAGCAATTATATTTATCCTCCTACTCCTAAAATACCTTACCCCCTTACCCCAAAATAAAGTACCCCAGGTTTTTCTTTTATATTTAAACATTTACAATGTTGGTTGAATAATTTACTGTCTCTAATCAGTGGCAGCCTATTAAGTGTCCCAGAGTTAGAAAAAGGTCAGTAGTTCATATATTTTATCTCTCCCTGCCCTCAGAAGTTCTGCCAAGAGAACTTGTATGGCAGTAATTTGCTTATCAGTGATGTTTACTATATTCCTGACAAGCTACTGACAAGACAGACACTGTCACTTCCATGCCTAGTAATTAACTCTTTCAGGTAGCAAAATAAAGCAAGTAAAACAACCTGGTTATTCATGTTTTGTAATGTACATACAAATGTTTATCTCATCAAGTCACATATCGCCTTTGGTACACTTTAACGCCATAAGGTGGAAAAGATGAACAGTGTTTATGTACCGTACTTGACCAATCAAGGGCCATTTCTGACAAATTTTAGAATCTAGAAAACACAAGATTGGTTCCTGTCTAGAGTATCCACATATGTATATCTATAAAATATAACTTTTATTATACCAATTAAAATGAAATTTCATATGCATTATTTACTATTTGGGATGGACTACAAATTCCGTGATCAGACCACTATCAGTATTTTTCTCTCTGTCTGATTGCCCTATTCCCAACTAAGATTGCTTAAAGTGGTCTAACACCCAGCATTTCAACTTTGCTTTAAAAGATTGCTTACAGCTTAGAAACGATTATGCCAGATTTTTTTTTTAGCAGAAATTCACTGAATGGATTAAACATGACATTTTAGTGCTACATTTAGCTAGAAATCCTCCTCCGGGCTTAGGTTTAGTTACAAATGTATCTATTTACAAAGTAATAAACAAACACTGCTCTGAGAGAACAAAGAGGGCTTCCCCGGCAGGCTTTCAGAGGTCTAATTGCATTCCAAACCAGGGCTGTGGAGTCGGTCCAAAAATCCACCGACTCCGACTCCTCAGTTTAGGATTCCTCCGACTCCTCTAATTTGCATATTACAATTTTGTTGATTAAAAGTATGTAACATGAAATTCGTCTCTTAACTGTCAACGCTTAGGAATTTTACAAGACAACTGAAGTGAGAAGGATATGTAGACTACTATATTTATTCCCTTTAGAATAAAACTAGTCCTTGGTAAGAGTACTTGTAAAAGGTACAGACTGGAACAAAGAACATCTATCAGGCCCTAGGCAATGTAAGTGTGGGTACATGCAAGAATGATGTGCAGGTACTCTGCAGGGGAATGAGGAGATTGTAAACAGACAACACCTCTGTGTTCAATGTGCACAGCATTCTCAGTGGATTCCCTGCAGCTCTGTGGGGAGTGCATATGTAGAGTATAGTACTACTGTGTAACAAAGTAAACCTGAGACAGATGAAATTAAAGTTTTATACATACCTGGGGCTTCCTCCAGCCGCCTTCAGGATAATCAGTCCCTCGTTGTCCTCCTCAACCACCTTGATCTTCTGCTATGAGTCCAGGTACTTGAGCCAGTCGGGCGTAGTGCGCATGCACACACTCCGCCGCCAGGAGCATACTACACCTGTGCAGCACTATTTCGCATAATGTTCCTGGCTGTGGGAGCGGCATGCGGCCGGACAGCGCTGACTGGCTGAATTACCAGGACTCATAGCAGAAGATCCGGGTGGTGGAGGACAGCGAGGGACTGATTGGCCTGAAGGGGGCTGGAGGAAGCCCCAGGTATGTATAAAACTTTACTTTTCATCCGTCTCAGTTACCCTTTAATTTGTAGTCACCAAACCAAATTTTAACAACATATCAAATTATTTGATTTCATCAGCAAAGGGAGTGCATACATTTGCATAAACCAGCATCAATGCAGAATTATTTCCATCTCGTTGACCATCTCTATTAGTGACACGGCTACACATCAGGCTTTATTCTTACAGCATAGATGTTATTTAGTATATATATATAAGAGATTCCTGTGTACGCATCATATATACTGTACAGTCACAATCAGATATGTATATCTGACCTTAAAAATACGGGGACTGCTTTATTGAAGCAGCACAAGTAACTAATTTTGATTGGTTTATTTCATTTTTGTGGACTAAGCACAGCTATTACTGTATATATACTGTATATATACATTATTTTTAATGACTATTATCTGAGAAATAGAACATTTTATCATATTTTTTATTTTAATTACAGTTACAAATTCATTAGGAGTCGGAGTCGGTGCACTTTTTCCCGACTCCGACTCCAGGCACCCAAAATTGCACGACTCCGACTCCACGACTCCGACTCCACAGCCCTGTTCCAAACAAAGATACATTTGTAACTAAAGATAAGAACGGATGCGGATTCCTAGTTAAATCCAACACTAAAATGTCATGTTTAACCCATTCAGTGAATTTCTCCTTAAAAAAAAATCTGGCATAATAATTTCTAAGCTGTAAGCAATCTTTTAAAGCAAAGTTGTAATGCTGGGTGTTAAACCGCTTTAAGGTACTATAAAGATTCCCCCCACCACAAATCCAACATGTTTCGGCCCCCTAATTGGAGTCGTCGTCAGGGAATAAAAAGTGCTATGTGCTAGGGTGCAAGGTGCATATCTTATAAATCACAATCACAACATATATCAAAAACAAAAAATGAGAGCTGTGCTCTCCAGCTCAATCAGGCATCAAATGAGCTCCAGAAAGAGGCAGCCTTATATACTCTCCACTGGGGGAGTGTTATGCAAATGTAATCCCTCCCCTCAAGTGTTGGCCTCTATTGGTCCAAGAATCTATCAATCATTTTAAACTGTTGATGATTGGCTATTATATCTAAACTCATGATATCGAAAAACATCACTTACAGGTAAGTATAGACTCACTATCCCACTGTACAGAACGTACATTAGTCCATCATTAGAAGCCATTCACCCATAATGCTGTATAGACTTCAGATTTACAAAGCGCTGTACGCCGTCATCTACTCCATAGGGATGCATTGAACAACTCCTATTGGTCACCCATGTGATTCTCCGCCCCTCAATCCTCAGTTCTCATTCGTGGGAGGTAGCGCTCACCTCCCATTGGAGTCTGATGCCATCCTGTCCGTCTCGCTCACCAATCAGCGCTGCTGTAAGCAGGTGGGTAAGTATTTAGCGTAAGTACTTACAGTGGGTTGAGCATATATTTAGTGCATGTGCTTACAGTGGCAGAGAAACACACATAGAGACCGCACTCAGAAGGCTGTTCAATCACTGTATTGAAGAAATCAGAGCAGACAAGGCACACAACGTTTCGGGAGTAGCCCTTCCTCAGGTGTGAGGAAGGGCTACGCCCGAAACGTTGTGTGCCTTGTCTGCTCTGATTTCTTCAATACAGTGATTGAACAGCCATCTGAGTGCTGTCTCTGTGTGTGTTTCTCTGCTACTGTCCAACACAGGAGTGGTGTACCTGTGAGAGACCAGCACCGGCATTCAGTTCCAGGAGCCCTGGACTGACACACGGGTGTGGAGGTGTGAATTTTCCATCATGTGCTTACAGTGGGTGGGTAAGTATTCAGCGCAGATGCCTACCAGGGCTGTGGAGTCGGGGCAATTTTGAGCACCCGGAGTCGGAGTCGTTGATTTCATAAACTGAGGAGTCGGAGTCGGCTGATTTTTGTACAAAATCCACATCCCTGTTAAGTATTAGACTAAGGAGTCGAGGAGTCGGAGTCAGAGCCATTTTGGGTACTTGGAGTTGGAGTCGTGATTTCATAAACTGAGGAGTCGGAGTTGGAGTCGGAACATTTTTGTACCGACTCCACAGCCCTGATGCCTACAGGATGTAGATATGTATACAGCCCAGGTGCCTACAGGGTGTGGATTTGTATACAGTGCATGCGCTTTCAGTGGGTGGGTAAGTATTCAGTGCAGGTGCCTGCAGTATGTAGATATGTATACAGCCCAGGTGCCTACAGGGTGTAGATACGTTTACAGCCAAGGTGCCTACAATGTGTGGATCCGTTTACAGTACACGTGCTTACAGCGGGTGGGTTAGTATTCGGCACAGATGCCTTCAGGATGTAGATATGTAAAAACAAAACAGAGGACACCAAGAGCCCAATAGTGCAATATTGTCTGGTAAGCTCAATATATAATGTAATGTCAAAGGTTCTTATACTCACAAAGGTGGGTTACCATCAGGTTACCACTTGACAGTACCTGACCCCACTCAGGTATAAAAGTCGCTCTCTGTAGATGGGAAAATAGGGAAAGAACCCTTCCACCAGGGGTGGACTTAATCGTGCTGTAATATGTACGAACAGAGGTGCCAAGCAGAGTAAAACAATGTTCTAAAAATGATAAAAAAGAGGGAAGTCTAGGTGGACTTACCTCCCTCTGGTAGTGGACATATACTCAAATGCAGAGTAAAAATTATACAATTTATTCACAGCTCCATAAAAACGCAACGCGTTTCGCGGTCAACAATCCTGCTTCATCAGGCAGTACAGGAGCATATAAAACTGGTTCAGGTCCATAAAGCATGTGAGCGCTCACACGCTTTATGGACCTGAACCAGTTTTATATGCTCCTGTACTGCCTGATGAAGCGGGATTGTTAACCGCGAAACGCGTTGCGATTTTATGGAGCTGTGAATAAATTGTATAATTTTTACTCTGCATTTGAGTATATGTCCACTACCAGAGGGAGGTAAGTCCACCTCGACTTCCCTCTTTTTATCATTTTTAGAACATTGTTTTACTCTGCTTGGCGCCTCTGTTCGTACATATTACAGCAGGATGTAGATATGTATACAGTGCAGGTGCCTACAGGGTGAGGATTTGTATACAGTGCATGGGCTTACAGCGGGTGGGTAGGTATTTGGAGGTCTATGGAGGTTTCATGTCAGACGATATGAAAGTTTACTGTGTGGCGTTGAAGAAAGCTGGTTGCTGCATTATTTTATTTTTATGCAGACACACCTTGTGAGAAAACGCCTTTTGAGGGGAATGGAACTATGAGAAAACCTGGTAAAAAATGAATCTGGTGCATTGATGTTTGTATTTTATGTGCTCAAGTGGTAAAACTGTGAGGTGTGAACTCAGTGCAGGAAGTTTATGTCAGACTAACCAGTCTCCTTGTTTTAGTGCCTGTTTTCACTGTGCTGGTGTGCATCTTGCTTGATGCACGTCGGTACTTGCAGTGATGCAAGAATGCCTCTGAATCCCTCTAGCTGTGCCATGCATGGCTATAGGGATTCAGATGCATGATGCATATTTTGGCTGCATGCCATCTGATTCTCCCCCGCATGCAATATCTTTCAGTAAGCCGTGTTTCCCCACCTGATACTGCATGTGAGGAAACGCAGTGATTCGTGTCTAGTGGAAACAAGCATTAAGGGCCTGAGCCCACTAAAGCAGTTGTGCGCAGTTGTATCCGCTTTTCAGCAACACATCAATGTTACAGATGCTGAAAAGCGGGCACAACTGCATTAGTGGGCTCAAGCCCTTAGGCTGTAAGCTTAAAGAGACACAGAAGCAAAAAAAAAAAAATATGATATAGTGAATTGGTTGTGTACTATGAATAATTACTAGAAGATTAGCAGCAAAGAAAATATTCTCATACTTTTATTTTCAGGTATATAGTGTTTTTTCTAACATTGCATCATTCTATAATATGTGCAGATTACACAACACTCTGCCTTCAAAATGAGTCTTTCAGAGCAGTCTGTGAAGTAATGACCTCTCCTCTGGCAGAGGAAAAGTAAATAGTCCAGGAACAGTTGAGATAATAAAAGTCAGATAACAGCCCTCCCCATGACTAACTTAGTCGGAGAGCTTAATGGCTTGTTTGCATAGAGATAACAACTGGAGTTTCTCAACTCTTCTTGTACTGGAAACAATTACACTGATGTATCTCAGTGGCGTAGCTAGGGTGTTAGACACCCGGTGCGGATAATTTACCGCCCCCCCCCCCCCCCCCAAAAAAAAGCGAAGCACGCAGCGGCAAAAAAATGGGTGTGGACATGACATCACATGGGTGGGAGTAACTGTAATGTAACTGTGACAGTAAGGTGGTGGGCTGATATAGGTAGCCAGAATAGTTCCCCCAGCATAGGTTAGATAGGTAGGTGCCCCCAGTATAGGTTAGATAGGTAGGTGCCCCCAGTATAGGTTAGTTAGGTAGGTGCCCCCCAGTATAGGTTAGATTAGGTAGGTGCCCCCCAGTATAGGTTAGATAGGTAGCTGCCCCCCAGTATAGGTTAGATAGGTAGCTGCCCCCCAGTATTAGGTAGGTAGGTGCCCCCCCCCTAATGGAGGGAGAGCCGCAGCTGCGGGAAGGGCAGCCCGACCTCTCCCTCCCTCTCCCCGGGCTGACCTCCGTGCTCCCCCCTCAGATGCAGAGTCATGCGCAGCAGGGAAGCGCTATACACATCTACTCACCTACCTGGTTCCAATCGCCGCTCACTAGCCGCCAGTCTCCTCTCTGCATATACGCTGATACATACACATGCTGCTTCCGGCTACTGTGTGTATCAGCGTCTCTGAGGACAGTCAGTGACATGACTATGTACTCTGTAAAGCGCTGGAGAAGATGTTACTGCTATATAAATACATAATAATATGGTAGGACATAAGACGGACTAGAAAGAAAGAAGAAAAAAAGGAAGAGAAGCAGAAAGGAGAAATATGGCAGCATGGGTGTAACAATAGCCCCTGCCAATGCTGGAGGGCCCAGAGCCCTTGCCTTGCCTAGAGCCAAATTACACCTTAATCTCTGTTTTCACAGGCTAGATCCTGCCTCCTCAGGTCAAAATGAGTGTCTTAAAATGGCAAGCAAATAGCTCAGTCCTTAAATGAGAGCTAAGAAGACACTGACTTTAGGTGACCATACACTGGTCAATTTGCCATCAGATCGAACAACAGATAGATCCCTCTCTGATCAAATCTGATCAGAGAGGGCTCATATGGCTACTTTTACTGCAAACAGATTGTGAATCGATTTCAGCATGAAATCGATTCACCATCTGTGAAGCATCCACCGCCCCCCCCCCCCCCCCCCCTCTGCATACATTACCTGATCCGGCCGGCGCGAGTCCCCCGGTCTCCGTTGTCTTCTTCTCCGCTCCGGGCTCCAGGGCTGCAGCTTCACTGTACTTCCTGTCCGGGGAAGTTTAAACAGTAGAAGGCGTTCTACTGTTTAAACTTCCTGTCCAGACAGGAAGAAGTGAAGCCTGTCGGAGCATAGCAGGAGAAGGAGCAGCGGTGACAACGGGGATGCGCGTCGGCCGGATCAGGTAATGCCGCTAGCGTCGGTCATCGGACATTCGAATGCCGCTATCGACGCACTCTCGACCCGCCAGTGATCGAGCGAAATCTTCCACAAAGACGGATCAATGGGAACGATCGATTTTAGACGAAAATCGAACGTTCGGTCAGCGCTTGCACAACGATTTCACAGCAGATTCGATCACAGTGATCGAATCTGCTGTATATTGGCAGGAAATTCGTTAAGTGTATGGGCCCCTTTTGATCAGAGGAAGTGGGATCGGGCCCGCAAATCATCTGCAGTGTTCCCTAAAAACTTTGCCTTCTTCAGCCATTTTGCTGTTGGGGACCTTTCACTTTAAGGCACCTATTCTGTTTTAAATTGTTTTAAGATGTTTTGTTACACCTGGGGCGCCTCCTTCCACCCTATTTGTTTCATTTAGCTTTTTTCTGAATTCTGCATGATATTTGCACTGCTGCAGATGTAGTTCGGTTCCAAAGGCTGAGTGAACACTGGCAACAAATATGTAAAAAAAGGATGAGTAGTTAGGAGTGGTGAAATCTATGATGTGGGAGGTCACAGTAAATACAAGGGTAACTGCTGCAAGAAATGGCCTATACTTAGCCAAACTATACATTGCTTTGCATTGTCAGGTTACAGCAAGATGTAAAGTGACTAAGCTATTTCAGTTTGAGGGGCTCTTTAAAACGAACGGCTGACCGCAGTGTACTTAACTGCTTGTCAGTCGCTCCTGTTTCTGTGAAGGGGGCTTGCAGGCTGCAGCCAGCCAGCTGCAAGTGTCCAGCGCTTGCGGCGACCACTGCACGTGCACCCAAGCCTGCGGTAGCCATCCTTGATACTGCAGGTAGCTTTTTTTTTTACCTGCCCAAATTGTACCAAGATGACAGCAGCAATTATTATAAAACTGTGAAAGTCTTAGTTCAATCTTGTATTTTTTTTAATTCATATTTGGTGCTTACCTTATATATTACAGTTTGCAAAGCACAAGGTTTTGTGCATAAACTTTTTAGCATTATTAATTTGTAATGCCTTCCTGGGTTTGTAAAACTGCCACTTAAGGACCAGGGGATTTTTCGCTGTGCTGGGTGGGCTCTTCAGCACAGATCGTGTTTGCTGCAGGGCGATCGGACTTCCCAACCTTTTTTTTCCCCACTAGGGGGATGTCCTGCTGGGGGGGTCTGATCGCCACCGGCTACTTGTGCTTTGCGGGGGGGGGGCTCCTCAAAGCCCCCCTCCGCAGCGCTATTCTGCCCTCCCTCTCCTTCCCTCTTTCCCTTCTTTCTACAGGCGGTACAGGATGGCGATCCGTCCTGTACCACCTCTGATAGGCTTCAGCCTATCAGATGCCGGCGATCCCCGGCCTATCAGAGGCCGGGGATCGCTGATCTCCTTTACGGCGCTGCTGCGCCGTATGATGTAAACACCGGGGATTTCTTCCCGCATGTTTACAATTAGCCTGCGAGCCGTGATCGGAGGCTCGCAGGCTGTTCACGGAAACACCCTCCGTGAACTGACACGGAACCGCCGATCGAACGAGCGGCCGTTTCCATGGAAACGCTGCGACCTGCCGACGCCTATCGACGTTAGGCGGTCGTTAAGTGGTTAATGTGCCAATAACAGATAACAGCTTTTGAGCTTTCCAAATTCCTATCTCCAAGGCCAGATTTATACTTTTTCTGCTTCTAGGCCTTGCAGCTCCCCTTCCATTTGCAGAAGCTTCTTCATAATCCATGTGCAACCCCTCTTCTATGTCTAACCTTCATGTACAGAAGCTCCCTTCAGTAATATACAGATCCCTTGGGCAGCAGCTTCCATTTTCCATGTGTTCTACCTTATTTGCAATGTCTGTATTCCATTTCAGCCTTTTCTTATATATGCTGCTGCCCAAGGCCCGGGCCTGTATGGCCTTTCCAGAAATCACTATCCAGTCATTATTCCCCTTGAGGTAGTCAAAGAGAAGCTAGAAGAAAGTTCAGATCTCACTTTGAACACAAAGCTTACCTTTTCCTCCTCCTTCCTCTGCTCCATAGGAGGGAGCAGAGAGCGGGGATGAGCATAATCAGGTGATAACTGAGAGTGAATCCCCTCTCACCTTTCAATTCCATACTTTGTGTGTGTGGATCTGTGGGTCGTGTGACTGGCGTTTCCCACAGGAAATTTCTCTGGAATAGACGTATCAAATATTAAAACTGTGTGAGTAATAATGGCACAGCCTTCTATTCACTTTTACTAGCAAAGACAAATCTGGTACAGCGAACTAGGGCTTTAAACAATGGGACGTTTTATGAACAGTGCTGCAATGTAGACGTTCTGCTTATTATTATATTATTATTCATTTATGTAGCACTAAATTCCCCACAGCACTGTACAAACCAAAAACATACAGAAGCTATCACAATGACATAAATATTTAAACAATACACGTAAATCAATACGGATATTGACTTGCCTACAAGACATCTAGTCTAAAAGGAGAGATGCAATTGAGAAGCTTTGGCAGCAGTACTTGTGTTGTAGAATCTATAGGCGTGAGACACGTCCATGGAAATTATTGGCTGCTAAGAGATGTAATGGATCAACGTTACGGGCTTCCTGTCAGCTGGGTAAACAGTAAACATATGTTTTTACAGGAGTTGCAACTTCCTTGTGCTATCTGTATGTGGAGATTGGATTTCTCTCTAGTTTACAATTAAAATAATTCAGGTGGAATTTAGCAAGGAATTTATTTGTGAGGGGCTGGCCATATTTTTCTAGTGCTTTCTGCATGATTTTCCCGCATGCATGAATCTGTGTTTGCATTTTTCTGACAGAATTTTTTGTGCAAGGTCTTACGATTTTTCTAGGGGCGGGGCAGCAGCACGTTTACTGCAAGCACCGCGTTTTACATGCTTGGGTCAATGGAAGTCTATGGGCAGCACAGTAAGTGTAAATGCCGGAGTGCAGTGCATTGCAGCATGCATGCACAGACCGATGGGAATCCCAGTGAGGAGTTTCCTTCCCAGCAGAGAGTACATCACTGAGCAGGGGGCGTGCCTATGCATATGACTCTGTCGGCACACTCTGCCACAGGGTCATATGATTGTCGGCTTATCAGTTGCAGTGGGATACAGCAGAAGCATCGCAATGCAAAAATGTGTAAAACTGGCGTGAAATACATCACATGTGCAGTGATTGTGTTTTCTGGAAATCACAAATTGCACGATTTCTAACAATTGTGACCTCTGCCTAAATGATACAATATGCTACTCCTCTTAAAGTGTACCCAAGACAGCATAAAAAAAACCTAGAATCTTCCAGAGGCTTCCCTCGTCCTCCTGTCATTTACTGTTGCCACACGCGGACAAAGAGCTGTACCCTCTGGGTACGAGTGTGACTATACTGTCCAGGTCCGGAGCAGCAGAGGTGGACTGGACTGGAGAAGAATGTTGGAAGCTTCTGTAGAATCCAGAGTCTCCCCTCTTCTTAAGTTAGTATCTAACTTCTTTATTTTATGCCACCGAGTGTAACTGTCGAGCATAAAATCTAAAATCCTTTATTTTTATCTGGAACATCTGTAATGAAAAAAACTTCCCCTGGAGGGTACTCGCCTCGTGTGGGGGTAGCCTCCGGATCCTATTGAGACTTCCCCCGTCCTCCTCGGTCCCACGGCGGCGGTGAAAATCCTCCCGGAGCGGCGGCGATGTAAATATTTACCTCCTTGGCTCCAGCGCAGGCGCAGTATCCGCTCTCTGCACAGAGATAGGCGCAAATAGCCAATCTCTGTCGGGCCACTGTACTGTGCATGCGCAAGTCATGCGCCTGCGCAGTAGAGCGGACCCGACGGAGATCGGCTATTTTCGCCTATTTCCGTGGGAAGAACCGCAACAGCGCCCCCGCTGGAGCCCGAAAAGGTAAATATTGCACAGCCTGACAATTGTCGCCTGTGCATTCCGTGGGCTGCAGCAAGAACGCCGTGGGACACAGGAGGACGGGGGAAGCCTCAATAGGGTCCAGAGGCTTCCCCTCTACTGAGGTGAGTACCCCCCAGGGGAATTTTTTACAGTACAGGTTGCTCACCAGGCAATCCAAAAGTTAAAATCACTATTACTTTTCTTGTTGATAAATGATCATTCCCCAGTTTACCTGACTCTTATTTGGTACACACAAAGGAAGTTGCAGGGCATGCTGGGTTGTCCTTTTATGCTTCTCTACTTTCCCCTCAGACTTAAAGGGAACCTTAACTGAACGGGGGGTAAAGAGTTTCAATTACCTGGGGCTATTACCAGCCCCCTGCAGCAGTCCTGTGCCCTCGGAGCCGCTCTGGAATCCTCCGGTCCCCCGCTGTCACTTAGTTTCGTTTTTGACGACTCACCAGTCGGCCGGCCGCCATGCGTATTATTGGATGCATTCCCTACTGCAATTAGCGCTGTTGCGGACCGCAACGCGTACAAAGATACGCATTGCCACATATCTACGCTTGCGTAAACGCGTATTTTTGTACGCGTTGCGGTCAGCAACAGTGCTAATTGTAGTAGGAAATGCGTCCAATAATACGCATTGCGGCCGGCCGACTGGTGAGTCGTCAAAAACGAAACTAAAGTGACAGCGGGGGACCGGAGGATTCCAGAGCGGCTCCGAGGGCACAGGACTGCTGCAGGGGGCAGGTAATAGCCCCAGGTAAGTGAAACTCTTTACCCCCGTTCAGTTAAGGTGCCCTTTAACTAATGCAGCCTGATTGGCTGAAGCCTCTTTCCCTACTGGTTTCCCATCCCACACCTCTGTTCCTCTCTGATTGGCCAATATTTTTCATGCTGAGGCAATGCACTTTCTATAGTGAAGGGAGGGCATTGCATGCACAATCAGGCAGAGTAAGGGAGAAAATGACATCAGGATTTGCTTCAAAATGGTCAAAGCGTGGTAAGTGCAATACATATGTTATGTAAGTAGAACAAGTATTTATCTACTTACGTATGTTTTTTTTCTGCGATAGTATGGCTGAGTGATCCTGAAGTAAGAATTTGTGAAATAAAAACAGAATGATAATGTACCTACAGGAAAAAAAATGAGTCAAAAATACTTTTTCTTTTTTTTGTTCTGAAGAGCTATACCGAAGAGTATAATATGTAAATGAATATTATTTGTAATGGGGCAGAAGGAATCCCTGGATTGTCAAGCCTCAACGTTGACTTTTCAGGTCTATATGATGAATAGCTTCACTGGCTTACCTTTATCTCACTTTACTTTAATTTCCCCTTTTACTTTATTACATTTTCTTCAATCTCTGAAACTATTGAAAAAATGCACATGCAGTTTTCACATATTAACTTCTATAATATACCATAGCACAAGATTGTATTGAATAGTAGTGTTGGAATTTGGGGTCATGTGATTTGGACCTTGAATACCCGCATTCAGCACCATTTCAGCACTGGACAGCAGGACTGGGCACATTCTGTATAGCTGTTACTTCCTCCTTGCAGCTTGGAATCAGGAAGTATCAGGGCTAAATCAAATGCAGTCCATCCTGCTGTTAGTTGGTAAAACAGTACTAAATGCAAACCAATTGGTCCTGAATTTGAGCACCAAAACCATTGAATACTAGTACTGAATAGTTCATGTCATTTATGGCTCTTTTACACAAACTGCTGACAGCAGCTCACTATACTGCTTGTCAGCAGCACGGCCCGGCTGGATAACGAATTGGTGCTGGTGGTTAAAGAGTAACTGTTAGCCCCAAAAATGAAATTTAAATCTCTATTGCAATGTTTTATTTACTTTTTAAGGGAGCAAAAAAGGCAATGCAGAAGTTAAAAATCAATCTAATTTTTTTACTATGTAGCCTTTTCCCCAGGACGCAAAGCCGCATAACAGATACTGCTGAGCATGCCCATGTCTGCCCAACCCCCCTCTCCCCCCCAGGACCAGTTGCCGATATATTCTCACCCCAAACAGCTGACATGGAGAGAGAGCGGGAGCGGAGTACATCTACACACTTCCAGCGCTGCCACCGCAGAGCAGCCGCCGCCGTGCATCTCTCTCCTGCTCGTGATTCTCTCATATGTGACTCGGCGGCGGCTGCTCTGCGGTGGCGGCGCTGGAAGTGTGTAGATGTACTCCGCTCCCGCTCTCTCTCCGTGTCAGCTGTTTGGGGTGATAATATATCGGCACCTGGTCCTGGGGGGGGGAGGGGGGTCGGGCAGACATGGGCATGCTCTGCATGCTCAGCAGTATCTGTTATGCGGCTTTGCGTCCTGGGGAAAAGGCTACATAGTAAAAAAATTAGATTGATTTTTAACTTCTGCATTGCCTTTTTGGCTCCCTTAAAAAGTAAATAAAACCTTGCAATAGAGATTTAAATTTCATTTTTGGGGCTAACAGTTACTCTTTAACAAAATCTAAACGATAAGGATTGTTAATGAAATTGGTTAATGATAAATACCATTTTAAAACCGACGGGAGATAATAATGAAAAGATCTTAATGTTAAAATCGTTACATATTTCAACAATACAGCTTAACCCAACCCTACTCTCACACAGAATCCCCTGCTGGTGGTGTCCTAACCTAACCACACCCCGGGTGGTGCCCAACCAACCCCCGTTGGTAACTAACCCTAACCGCCCCCGTATGGTGCCCATCTCTTACTCCCCCCTCCCCCCCCCCCCCCCCCCCCCCCGTTTGTGCTGGGTGAGTGGTTAGGGTCAGGCACCAACACCCTTACACACATAGAAATGATAATATATTTGATAACGTAAAATATGTACATACAAACTAAATATTATGACAATAACTATGTTGCAAGCTTCTAAAACGATAACCTATTTCAAAAACTTTAATGTTCTAATGTTGTTCACAATATTTATCAGGCACCCTTTTTTCTGCTTAACAAGAAATGCATTAGAGTCCTCCGGAATCCGCTTTGCTTGAAGCCGTCGCTGTATTCCTTCCCCCCCCCCCCTCCGCCATCTTTGCTGTTAGCGCATGCCTGCGAATATCTCTGGGATTTTCTTCCGCTTCATGCTGGCCTCCGTGTCCATCGGGGTTTCCGACATGGTGTGGTGTAGGATGGAGAAACAATCGCCCACTCTGGAGTGCTTTTTGGCTGCTTTTTGTGGTATCTCTTGCGGAGCTCGTGAACTTACACGTCCAGCGTGACTGCGCAGTGGACACGCCCCCAATAAAATTACTTTTAAGCCACCAGCCAGCAAGAAAATCCTCAGAATAATTTTGACATCACTATTTCACCTGCTTTTTGGTATTTTTTCAATTGTTGTGCTGAAAAATTAAAAATGATCTCCTAGGAGAAAACCTAGGGTGAAAAGGGACTTGAATAAAGACCATACTGCTCTTATGTTGCGTACATATTAGTACACCGCCAGTGAGCTGGGCACAGGGCGAGCCAAATAACAGCTTACCCTGCTGCTACTGAAATTCCCACCTGTGTTAAATACTATTCCCCCGTCCAAGGCATAGCAACTAGGAGGGAGAAGTAATTTGGGGTCCAGCGATTGCCAGAACACCGGAGTTCTTCAGTCCGCACACAGAAGCCGGAGGTCTGCAGTCCACGTGGGCATGATGGAAGAGGTAAGCAGCTGCCGCTAAACACCCAGGGGGGCCAGACCACACAAGGGAAGGGGGCGGAAACACCCGGGGGGACAGACAACACGGGGAGGTAGCGGACACATGCGGGGGGGGAGGGCGCGGACACATGCGGGGGGGCCGCGGACACATGTGGGAGACAGAAGGACCATAGTGGGACTTAAGACACGGCAGGTGACATGGTGGGGGGTTACAAAAGGACCATGGGGGAGACAGGATACATGGAGGTGACAGGAGGACCGTGGGGGAGACAGAAGGGACAGGAGGAGACATGATGGGGGTGACAGGAGGACCATGGAGGAGATGGAAGAGACAGGAGGAGACATGGTGGGGTAATGGGAATATGCATGGGGGTGACAGGCGGACCTTGGGGGGCACATAAGAGACAGGAGGACACATGGGGCAGACATGCGGACACATGGGGGAGACATGGGGACACAGGACACATGGGGCAGACATGGAGGATACATGGGGGACACAGGAGGCTACCATTTGAGGGATAACATGTACAAGGCGCTCCGGGAATATGGACGCACCAGGTTTAGTATTTTTTTTTTTCCCTGGTTTTTGCCCTCTTAACCTAGGTGCGTCTTATATTCCGGAGCGTCTTATACAGCGCAAAATATGGGTATATAGCTTTTTATTATAAAATTGCATCATTCAATCATATTTGCGATTACAAACCACTACATTTGAAACTATGAAACAGAGCAGAGCTAATTACCCTTTGAATTTCCCTGCAGTAAAACCTTATCTGTAGCTGTGTCTTACTGTTTCTTTGATGTATAATTGCTTTAAAAAATTGGACTGTCTCTGACCCAAGTTGGGTCAGAGAGCTCAGAGCAGCTTTTTTGCATAGATAGCAATTGAAGTTTCTTAACTCTTCCTGTACTGGTCTGGAAATATGAGACTGTTCTTTGCTACTAATTTTCTATTTCTTATCTGTACTACACATACAATGCATTATATTATAAGCAATGGCAGTCCCCATTTACATAGTTAGTTATTTGGGTTGAAAAAAGACATGCGTCCATCGAGTTCAACCAGAGAACAGAGTACAACACCAGCCTGCTCCCTCACATATCCCTGTTGATCCAGAGGAAGGCAAAAAACCCTTACAAGTCATGGTCCAATTAGCCCCAAAAGGGAAAAAATTCCTTCCCGACTCCAGATGCTAATCAGATAAAATCCCTGGATCAACATCATTGGGCATTACCTAGTAATTGTAGCCATGGATGTCTTTCAACGCAAGGAAAGCATCTAAGCCCCCTTTGAATGCAGGTATAGAAGTTGCCATAACTACTTCATGTGGCAATGCATTCCACATCTTAATCACTCTTACTGTAAAGAACCCTTTCCTAAATAAATGGCTAAAACGTTTTTCCTCCATGCGCAGATCATGTTCTCTAGTCCTTTGAGAAGGCCTAGGTATTTTAGAATTAGATAGATTGTGTCAGTAGGACTGTACATCTTGTAGGAAATTTCAAAAGGTACCAAACAACGCAAAAAAAAAAATAAATAAATAAAAAGAATTTACTCCCCCACCTGTGCAAGTTGGATCTGAAATCTCACTAATATTATAAATGCAAAAGTTTGGATGTTTGTTACTCAATGACGCAACAATGGCTGAACAGACTTGAATGAAATTTGGCACACATATTAGTACATTACCTGGAATAAAATATAGGATACTTTTTATCCCCATAACCAAAAAGTGGGTGAAGACAAATACAAATTTCAATGGTAAAATTTAAACCGCAGCCTTTCTTACACTGTTAATGTTAGGGTTCTCAAACTTTGCACAGTTGGTCACTGGGTGACTGGGATTAATATTCAGAACAGTGGGTGGAGCCTACAAAAGCCAAACAAAATTCACCTATTGATTTTCAAGGGGAATATTTCATTGCTGTCATTCTTGCACTGTTAGTGGCACAAGCCTCAAACCTGGTACAGTTGGCCATTGGTTGACTGGGGTTCAAATTCAGAAAAGGCGGTGGAGCCACAAACAGCCAATCTGATGTGTTTCATTTCAATGTAAATTATTGATGCCAAAGACCGCAAAGCTCACAAACTTTAAGTAATTGTGTGTAAGGGTTAGAAAAAGTGGGCGCAGCCAAATACATACCCAGGCAACGCTGGGTCATCAGTGGGCGGAGACGAATACAAATTTCACTGGGAAAATGTAAACTGCAGCCATTCAAAGAACATCAGCACACAAGTAAGTGGCATTTTCAATACAAACTCATCAATCGTTCTGTGCATATTTGTTTCACATCAACTAATATTTAAGGCCATGCTCACAGTGGGACGTTGTGTTGAGTTGGCTGTATAACAGGAATGCAGCGGAAATAAAAAGTGCATTGCAGTGCGGTAAGCTATGTTACAAAGCGGCCATTACATCGCACCACAATGCACCACTATGAAGAATGAGGCCTATGGTGACAGAAATTGTAAAGTGTCAAGAAGCAGAAGCTGGCACAACAGACTGGCATGTAAATTCGGGTTGAGGAGTGACATTTATGGACACAAAGCTTAAGTTCACACTGAACCCCATATGGCGCATTGCATTGGATTTCAAAAACAGACTATTTTGGCAATGCATGCAACACAACACAATGATATCTCATTGTTACTCATTTGTAACACAGCGCAAACGAAGTCCAGTAGGGCACAGCTTGGCTTACTCAATATACAAAGTTTGTGTCTCGCACACACTAAAGGATTCCACTTAAAGAGAAACCCTAATCAAGAATTGAACTTCATCCCATTCAGTAGCTGATACCCCCTTTCCCATGAGAAATCTATTCCTTTTCTCAAATGGATCATCAGGGGGCTCTGTATGGCCGATTTTTGTGGTGAAACTTCATATTTAAGCTATTGTTGCTCCAGGGTATGTACTTGTTACGGGAATGCTGGGAATACACGGTGAGATTTCTCAGTCGATTTACTGTCCAATCTTATTTCCGATCGATTTTCCGATCAATTTTCCTATCTTTTCTTATCAATTTCCATTCACTTCTATGAGAAATCGATCAGGAAAATGATCGAAAATGAGAACGAACATGTCGGAAATTATTTATTGAACCATTTATCTAATACAAAATCTAATGGTGTATTCCCAGCATTAGGCTACTTTCACAGTGGTGCATTGAGGAGCTGTTTAAAGGGAACCTTAACTGAGAAGGGATATGGATGTTTCCTTTTAAACAATACCAGTTGTTTGTCAGTCCTACTGGTCTCTTTGGCTGCAGTAGTAGCTGAATCACACACCTGAAACAAGCATGCAGCTAATCCAGTGTGACTTCAGTCAGAGCACCTGATCTGCATGCTTGTTGAGGGGCTGTGGCTAAAAGTATTAAAATCCATATAATTTAGGTTCCATTTAACAGCCCCTTTGTAACATGGCTTGCTACACTGCAATGCACCACACTGCAGCATTGTAACGAACTGCATGCAGTGCGTTATCGCAAAGCATGCGTGTTAACCGTGACTGAAGCATACTTTTCATTCATTGACTGTATGCCCAATGCTCAGATATACTTGACTATATATTATAATTGACTATATATTGTATATAAAGTGTAGTGATGCACATCATTTACTCCAATCAATCAAATCAATCATACACTTGCTCCATGCAGACATCATTGTTCAGTTAACTGTCATCAATAACATGCATTCTGCATTCATTCGTTACTGTTGTTTGCACATCATTTGCAGCTATTTCTAATGCCCTATTCAATAAGTCAGAGAGATGAATTATAAACGGCAAATGCTTGTATTTGTTGTATAGATCCTTATGATGATGATGATGCACTTTTGCCTCTGTATAATGATATCATGGTCCCATTGCATTTAGAGTGCAGGATCTGCAGCCTCTTCTAATTCCTCTGCTGTAATCCACCTGATTGTGTTACCAAACATAGCTCACCCACGTGAGGGGAGGCAGACTGTCCCATGATCCAGTATTTATAGGTCACCAGTGAAGCCTGCAGAGATGTCTGCAGCTAAACAAACACACGTTCATGCTAAGGGGTGAACTATTGGCCTCCTTTTAAACCATTTTTTGTTTTGACCACATGAACATGTGAAGTAATCAACTAAGCGGATTATCAAGATTCTGGGATCCGTCCAATACTGATAGGTAAGGTAAGAATTACTAGTTTACTGAAGCTTAGAAAAACATTAATCAAGTGGGGCTAATGGTGGGTAAATTGCAAATTAGAACAAGCCACAGAAACCAAACAGATGAAATGGTCATTGGTTACCTTATATTTATGCACTGATTTCCAGATTGTCAAAATTATGCAAGAGAACAAGTCTTTTGTGTTGTCCAGTGTATGCTGGTAGGATGGACGTATATATCCCATCAGGCTATTTGTAAATTCAGGTTTACTTAAAGGCATTTCCAGAACTATTTTGAGGCTTGAGGATTAAACTGTCTCACCAGCATCCACTGCTTTTTATTTGTGTTTTTTCAGCTCCTATACAGAATTATGATTTACTGTCAGGAATGTTTGCCAAAGCCACACACAGGTTTCATGACCTCTTATGTGGTACCAGGAAAAATTGACCTGCAGTCGGCTTCATCTGGTGGTAAAGAAACTGGTAGCATATTAACAGCTCTCTTTTATTACCCCTTAAAGCAACAGGCAGGTTCCAAGTACAACATACCGTAGGTTTATTTTTATACATACAAGTTTTATCTCTTCATATTGTCACTTCAGGTACCCTTTAATAACTTCTAAGAAGGCACTTTGCCTGACTCATACATGACAATGTCTCAGGTTAGCATTTCTATTATCTACGGCAGAGTCCAGGTTATCTGGGACTCTACCAATCAGCAGTCTCAACTAACCAGTCGTTAGTGAGTGAGCCATGGGGGTGTGACTCTCTCCCTTTCTCTTATTAATGCAGAGCAGCACACAGTGAAATCCACTTACCAGAGCTCCAGGTGCCAGTCCTTTTCAATTTATAGCTGCCTGCTGCATGCTGCATGCTCATGGAAACTTCCGATGAGTGTCACCTGAACCGCATAAGGTCACGTGATGTATCTGGAGCTGTGCAGAGGATGCAGTAAAGCAGCTTCAAGAATTGAATAGCTCTGGTAAGTGATTTCCGATGCACATATCTACCATAAGGCCATCCCCACCTGTACCGAATATTAAGAGAGATTCCTCTACACTGTTTTCAGAATTGGAATGTTGCAGGGCTTCCTAAAACAGGTATTGTTTTCCTTGATTCCCGGTACATGTTCATCCAGAGCTGGATTAAGACCATACAGGCCCTCAAGCAAAGCAATAAATTTAGTGCAAATCGTACCTTTGCTGTCTCTGAAAGCTAAATACACCTCCAGAACCTGGAATGCAATGGTATGTCAACTTGTTAGTAGCTATACATTAAATAATTATTTTTTTCAAGTTGACATTCGATTAGACAAAACCATTTGATTGCCCCTTGTACTTCCTCTTTGTTGCCTAAGCCTGCCACATGGCGATCTTAAATGTTAGGGTTGTGCTAAGCAAGATTGGGGCTGATTCACTGCAAGACCAAACTGGTCAATTCTGCTTGCTGAATTATGGTCCAATATGCCTAGTCAATTGAGGGTGAACTAACACTAATTAGGGTGATAAAAATAAAGGGACCATGAGCTCAGGCTAAAAAAGCAATTTGGACTTACCTGGGTCTTCGTCCAGCATCCTCCCCTCCCCGCCTCACCCCGTAGCCTGTGAGGTGTCCCCCCTCCCCATCCTCCTGGCTCCTCTCCCGGTCCTGCTGTCGGATCCATTAATTGGTGACTTCGGCCTGAAGTCACCTGTGCGCACCTTCACCATGCATGCTATGCGTCATCACGCCGGCAGGGCATGAGAGTCCTGCACATGCGCAGTTCTCTAAGACTGAACCGCACATGTGCAGGACTGTCATGCTGGCCAGCGTGGTGACTTCAGGCCGAAGCTGCCTATTATTTGAGCTACCAGCAGGACTAGGAGATCAGCCAGGAGGACGCTGGGAGACCTTGCGGGCTACTGGAGGCTGGTGGGAACCCCAGGCAAGTCCAAATTTGAGTTTTTAGCCTGAGCTCAGGGTTCCTTTAAGACTAATATGTTCAGCAATGACCGGAACAATTCCTTCGAGCCGGAATCGAACCAGCGACATAAGGATTACAGTTTTCTCAACATTTTGTCGATCTACAGTCCTTCGCTCTACCAGCTGAGCAATCGAAGGATACCCCAATGACTGGAACAAACTGCAAACATCACAAACAGAACGCTAAGTTCACAGTGGTGTGTTGTGGTGCAACTTTATGACTGCATTTTAATGCAAAAAGTCACATTGCAGTAGTAAGTTTATGGAACTATGGTACCAGATGTTTGTTTGAACAACCAACAATGTCTTAGAGACAGGCCAATTTTTGATTGATTGCTCGAGCTTAAAGTGGACCCATATTAAAAATACAAGATTTCAGAAATAAAATGTATTTTCTAAATGATAATAATAAATAGCCTTTTTTCAGCTGCATGATGATAAATATAAAATATTTTACATTTATTGGAGAAACCCCTCCCTTCCTTTCAAATTGCCGAGACAGAATCCGGCAAAATGCTGGAGTAGGTAGTGTCCAGCAAAGGAGGAATTGCAAATGGCTGCCACCTGTATAAAAAGGGGTAGCACAAAGGTGGCCATATGCACCTAGTACATCTCAGTTAGAAAAGTGATGCTTTATTGAACATACAAAATCTGCCGCTATACACCTTTAACGACCAAAACACAGAGTATTAAAACATATTTCTGCGCAGAAATTTAGAACATTAAAAACCAAGGAGCCATCCCACACATCCCCTAGATCAATGCTCTAGGCCTGTGTGCATGGAGTCTCTCAGGAACTCCTCTGCTCCACTCACGCAGGCCCAGCCCACCCACAACACATACACCGCCCTGCACCATGCATACAGCAGCTGCCTCCCCCTATTGGGGATAAGTCCAATGTTAGTGCGCAGAATGCAGCAAGCAAGCGTTAATAGGGGTAGAGGGGTATAAGCCAGGATACCAATAGATGGAGCACTCTCCCATATATCATCTTATGCATGCTCTATTTGATTATACTTGCAGTATTCCCAGACTTAGGTTAGTTCAGTTTTGCCACTCCTTTTCGCTCTTCTCCCATTGGCCGCATGCCATTCCACTGCTGCAATAATTCCTCTATCTTGTGTCACCTTCTGATCCACTGTACTCCGGCAGTTACCGTCTATGCATTGCACGGAGGGGTGAAGTGCAGGACATTCCCATTCACAACTCTGAGGGATCAGCTGGACATACCACGCACTGCCATCAGGCTTTTTGATTATGATTGTCTCTGTGTGCTGGCTGCGCACCGGCTCTCCATGTTAGCCTAGGATGCTGCAAGGTTGTGTGCGCATGGTAGGTGCCTCCGCTTTGCCTAGCTATGCCAGGACGCGGCTAGCGGGCACTCTCCGGCTGTAGTGTTGCGGGCAGCGGGGAACGCTGAATACGCGTGGTGTGGCGATAGGCTCCTCCCACCATGCCAAGGAGTGGCAAAACTGAACTAACCTAAGTCTGGGAATACTGCAAGTATAATCAAATAGAGCATGCATAAGATGATATATGGGAGAGTGCTCCATCTATTGGTATCCTGGCTTATACCCCTCTACCCCTATTAACGCTTGCTTGCTGCATTCTGCGCACTAACATTGGACTTATCCCCAATAGGGGGAGGCAGCTGCTGTATGCATGGTGCAGGGCGGTGTGTGTGTTGTGGGTGGGCTGGGCCTGCGTGAGTGGAGCAGAGGAGTTCCTGAGAGACTCCATGCACACAGGCCTAGAGCATTGATCTAGGGGATGTGTGGGATGGCTCCTTGGTTTTTAAAGTTCTAAATTTCTGCGCAGAAATATGTTTTAATACTCTGTGTTTTGGTCGTTAAAGGTGTATAGCGGCAGATTTTGTATGTTCAATAAAGCATCACTTTTCTAACTGAGATGTACTAGGTGCATATGGCCAACTTTGTGCTACCCCTTTTTTTATATATGAATTAATACTGGCAGCACCAATTCACCAGTTTTGTTGATCTACTACTTCCAAAGTGAGCATTTTGTGCATGTGTGCTGCAGCTCCATGGCAAATTCCAATTTTTGTACATGCCACCTGTATAACCCTAGTTATGAAAATAGAAGGGTGAAAAGTATGCACTGAAATGCTCATAGGCTTGAAGGAGTGTTTATTTATCTTTGTATGTGTCAGAGTGCTGCAACTAAATATTTTGAATTAAAAAAAAGTTTGGTTTGGGTCCGCTTTAAACATATTGAAGTGGCCACAGAGGAGGCTATGTTCCTCTTTGTAGAGGTTTTATTATTGTACTTTATTTTTTATATGTGTTGAAATAAAAAGGTATATGTTATGCTATTCCCTGGGAAGTACTACTATCATTCTGAACTTTATGCCTTTGCTTTCCTTTGATTCATTACATATAGGGTGTTCAGTTGAGGTCACTGTACCTCATTCAGAGAACAATGTTACTAGGCAGCGGCTCTGGACTAAAAATCAGAAATGTGTCCAAGAGCAGCGTTCTGTAATGAGAGATGTTAGGCAACTGTGGCAGCTATATACTCATACTAACAAATGACAACCACGCTAATGACAAATGCATGCCGTCCTGTGACAAAGCGAGTATAACCCATGTAAAGTTTAATTTCTAATTCTTATTGCGTAACGCACTGCTGGCATAAGTACCGGTAATCTTGCTGTGCACTGTCTGCACATGGAAATATTAAAATGGTACGTGAATCAACTCCATTGTTCCAAAAGTCTTTGTTTGAAGTGTACCTAAACTCTGCATATCTTTTTTTAATTAACCTCCTTGGCGGTGCATTTCTGTCTGGATTTATGGCTCTAAAAGCGATATATTTTTTTCAAGAATTGTAGGCCTCCAATTCTTAACTCATCAAAATATATCAGAATAAAGGCCTGGTGCTGATGGTGTAATGGTTAAGGGCTCTGCCTCTGACACAGGAGACCAGGGTTTGAATCTCGGCTCTGCCTGTTCAGTAAGCCAGCACTAATTCAGTAGGAGACCTTTGGCAAGTCTCCCTTACACTGCTACTGCCAATAGAGCGCGCCCTAGTGGCTGCTGCTCTGCTCTGGCGCTTTGAGTCCGCAAGGAGAAAAGCGCAATATAAATGTTATTTGTCTTGTGTCTTGTAAATAAAAGACTAGAACACAACTGTTGAAATAATTACATTTAGGAAAAAACTTAAAAAATAGTTAAACTGTACAGATAAGACACCAGGTATACAGTATGTACATATATACCTAATACATGTGTGGTATATTTTGAAACCGGGAATGGCACAGGCACAGAGGGCGACATTACAATTGGGGCAGTAGAAGCATGATTCCTTTCGGACTTTATTCTTTTTGCTATCAGTCTTAGGCGGCCGGCAGAGAATAGTCACAATCCAGGCAGAGGTCGGTGCAGGCGGCAGGCAGAGAGTAGTCAAAATCCAGGCAGAGGTTGGTGCAGGTGGCCGGCAGAGAGTAGTCGAAATCCAGGCAGAGGTCGGTGCAGGCGGCAGGCAGAGAGTAGTCAAAATCCAGGCAGAGGTCGGTACAGGTGGCAGGCAGAGAGTAGTCAAAACCAAGGCAGAGGTCGGTGCAGGTGGCCAACAGAGAATAGAATCCAGGCAGAGGTTGGTGCATGCGGCAGGCAGAGAGTAGTCAAAACCCAAGCAGGGGTCGGTGCAGGCTGCAGGCAGAGAGTAGTCAAAATCCAGGCAAACATCCGGTACCATTAAGGCAGAAGCACTTAACTCAGAAGCAGTTGGGAACCAAATGGTTATATTGTTAACATCCTGTACTTTCCAAATGAGTTTATCTACCATCTCTACCATGGCATTCAGGTTTCCTCTGATATTTCCATTTTATGACCAATTTGTGCAGAAGTCCATATAACTCCAAAGAGCTCACATACTTTTTATTGCTACTGTCAGGGCCGGATTTACCATAAGGCACTGTAGGCATGTGCCTACAGGCGCCTGATGATGGAAAGGCGGCTCATTCCCCTCCTTGAGCGTCTCCCTTCCTCCTTCCCTATGCAAAGTCCCGAGCGGAGTGTAAATGAGAGGTTACACACCTAGCTCTTGGCATTCCACTGACAAGATCTCCTTTCATTTGGGGTCACCTTTAGCTACTTATTACTGAGGTACTTCTGGATACCTTATGCTAAGGGGCACCTGTAGCTACCTATGATGTGCAAGGGAAGTAAGAGAGATGTCATCCAGCCAGCCCACTTGCGGTGCCGTTCGTGTTTGTAGGTTCATGGAGGGTGTATTCTAGGGTGCCAAGACATACCTGCCTATAGGCTCCAGTGATGTAAATCCAGGCCTGGCTAATGTAGCTAATTTTGCTGCAGAGCACAACACAAATACACCTTGCATTTAAAAAGACATCCGGCCCATATGCAATTAACTTTTTCTCCTGAGTTTTCTACTGGGAGATAATTTTTCAACTTCTTTTTAAAATAACTTTTCAGCACTTGCAATTAAAAAAGTACCAAAAAGTAGATGGAAAAGTAATATCAATTGTATTTTGAAGTATTTTCTTGCTTGCAGGTGGTTTATAAAGCATTTTATTTACAAGGTGTGAAACTATCACCTAGGAGAAAACGTATGAGAAAAAGTTAATTGCATATGGGCCCCAGAGTTTAAAGGGAACCTGAGATCTGCAAAATGGGAATATTTATTCTTACCTGGGGCTTCCTACAGCCCCATTGAGATGTGTGGCCTCCCTCGTCAACCTCTCCAGCCGCTCTGTTTACTTGTAATCGCTTCCGGTAATCTGGCCAGCTGAGTTCTTCCGCATGTGTGCTGCTCGGCCATGCGCACAGCCTCAATCTCCCTCCTGCAGCCGGAAGTGTTCTGCACCTGCACAGTAGTAGAATGCTCCCAGGCATGGGAGCGTGGTGGAGTCGCGTGCGCAACCTGACCACACATGCACAGCACACGACTGGCTGTGACTGTCCAGATTACCGAGAGCGATTACAAGTGAACGGAGCACCTGGGGATGACGGCGAGGGAGTCCATGGCCTTCATGGGGCTGGAGGAAACCCCAGGTAAGTGTAAATTAAACACAGGGTACCGTCTCAGGTACACGTTAAATACACTTTAGCTATCATTCTGGGAAACCTTATGTACATCTAAAATGTGAAGCTTTTTATTGATGGTGGTCTTGTGACAGCACAACGGAAAGAACCACCATTAGGTCATGTGATGTAATTTTGGGTTACTTGGCTTCACCCTGCTTCAAAATTAAACCACACTTGTAATTCTGTCAAAATACACTTTGTTAAAAATATCAAAATAATAAAATAGTTTTAAATAGCTTTTGTCATTTTAAAATGAAAATAAAACTGCATTTTTATTGTACTAAAATAAATATCTGTCTTAAAAGAAAATTATACTACAAATAAAAAGGGGTAAAGAGGCGCCCAAGGTGAATAAAATACATTAAAAGCAACTGAAATATAAATAAATGAGGTGGCATACCTCAATTATGACACACCCACATAGGAATGGATATTTATTAGTAAAAAAAAAAGCACAGGCAACGCGTTTCGTGGGAACTCGCCCACTTCCTCAGGCCAAATAAAGTGCCTACAACCATTAAGAAAGGCGCTTAGTGCTACAGTTCAGCATTATAATAAACATATAGGTTAATAAATATGTATATAATATATATAAAAATTGCAAGTAGAAAAATTCATGCAACAATAAAACATGAGGATACAATGGATGCATACAAGTCTATGCGATCAATAAGTAGCTGATATATAGTTAGTAGAATTGCTATGAACTGGTTTGCAGGGGGTATTTAAACAAATAGTTATGATAAATGATCACTCAAATAAAAGAGCTAGTAAATCTCGTAGTTGACGAGACAAATACATTTGAATGCAATATATTCAGACACAGAAAATTTGTGCAAATGATAATGCACATCCAAGTATCTCAATGCGTATGTGCATAGAAATAGCTAGGGAAGCAAATATATATAGAGATGTATGCATTTACACATTACATTCCCATAATGATGAAATATGTATAATGAGCACATATTGATGGGAGCTCAAGTATAGGGTATTAGTCCCCAAACAAACCATTAATATCCAAATAAATAGTTAATAAAGACAAACACTTATATCACCCTTTTCTCCTGGTGGACTCAAAGCGCCAGAGCTGCAGCCACTAGGACGCGCTCTATAGGCAGTAGCAGTGTTAGGGAGACTTGCCTAAGGTCTCCTACAGAATAGGTGCTGGCTTACTGAACAGGCAGAGCCGAGATTCAAACCCTGGTCTCCTGTGTCAGAGGCAGAGCCCTTAACCAGTACACTATCTAACCAATGAATTGATTAATAAATGAATAAAGATCTCTCTTTTCCGACTAGGCATACTGTATGGGTAATGGGACGGTCACAGGTGTGCCGGACTACCTCCACAGTCATAGCCTGCTGTTAAAAACAGTATGTCACAAATATACAAAAAAACAAGAAAAGCACCTTTAAAACTGTGTCTATGAGCTATAAAAATTATGTATTGAAGTATATATCTAATAAGAAGGAAATAAAGGAAATGTATAGTACTATCATGCAAAGGTTTTTAGATTGACATCTGTAGTTGCAAGCAAAAAAAGTAATGCTGAAGTATCATGATAGGGTTTAGTACTTGTGATAGACCAGAGGGATAAGGGTATAGTGGCTGCAAAGAGTTGGATTCATATTAGTGACAGGGAGGAAGATACAGGAATGTTGCAAATGTATCAGAATGTTAGTGAGAATGCTTTCTTAGGAATCATATTGGATTAAAACACATACCGTATATACTCGCATATAAGCCGACCTGCATATAAGCCGACCCCCCAACTTTTCCCTGAAAAACCAGGGATAAATGATTGACCCCATATAAGCCGGGCGTAGGAAATGCTGGATTGGTGCAGGCCGCGTGATCCTCCCAGTGTGTCCAAGTATAGCTAGTATAGTGCCAAGTATGGGTAGGTAGTGCCTCAGTATAGCTAGTATAGTGGCCAGTTTAGCTAGTATAGTGCCCAGTTTAGCTAGTAAAGTGCCCGGTATAGCTAGTATGGTGCCCAGTATAGCCAGTATAGTGCCCAGTATAGGTAGGTAGTGTCCAGTATAGCTAGTATAGTGCCCAGTATAGCGTCCAGTATAGCTAGTAAAGTGCCCAGTTTAGCTAGTAAAGTGCCCAGTTTAGCTAGTATAGTGCCCAGTATAGGTAGGTAGTGGCCAGTATAGCGCTCCCCCCGCGGCTCCGCTGCTATTACCTGCTTAGGCAGCGGCTTCCTCTAATTTCGTGTTCCCCTCTCATGTTCCGTATAAGTGATCACAGCAGCGCGCCCGGCGCTGCTGCTGTGACGATGCAGGGGGCAGGAAAGAGCGTGGCTCCCTGTAGCGGCGATGTGTATCGCCGTTACCAGGGTAACCGCTCTTTCATGCCCCCTGCATCGTCACAGCAGTAGCGCCGGGCGCGCTGCTGTGATCACTTATACGGAACATGAGAGGGGAACCCGGATTAGGAAGCGGCCGCTGCCTAAAGCAGGTAATAGCCGCGGGGGGGGGGAGCGCGGACCGTAGACCATCGACCACCAGTAAAAAAGACTTGCATACAAGCCGACCCCCCAACTTTTGACCCCCTTTTTGGGGGTCAAAAATTCGGCTTGTATGCGAGTATATACAGTATACTAATAATGGATAGTGTGATGTGTCAGGGCTCTGCCTCTGATGCAGGCGACCTGGGTTCAAATCCCGACACCTACAGTTAAGCAAAAAAAATAATGGTTTTGCGAATTTATCATGATGTTAGAGTGGTTTCTTAGGAGTCATATTGGATCTGGGTCTTCTAGGAAGTTTTATTGGTTAGGATTTAAATCAATCCTGTAAGGGTCTGCATGTTAGCAAAGTGGATTTATGCAAATTACGTACTCTTGGCATAACTCCCATCATACTTGCAACACATTTTTTTGCCTATTATGCAAGTGTATATATATATATATATATATATATATATATATATTTATTATACACACACACCCACAGTGGGATGCGAAAGTTTGGGCAACCTTGTTAATCGTCATGATTTTCCTGTATAAATCGTAGGCTGTTACGATAAAAAATGTTAGCTAAATATATCTTATAGGAGACACACAGTGATATTTGAGAAGGTAAATAAAGTTTATTGAATTTACAGAAAGTGTGCAATAATTGTTTAAACAACATTAGGCAGGTGCATAAATTCGGGCACCACAAAAAAGAAATGAAATCAATATTTAGTAGATCCTCCTTTTGCAGAAAATACAGCCTCTAAATACTTCCTGTAGGTTCCAATGAGAGTCTTAATTCTGGTTGAGGGTATTATGGATCATTCCTCTTTACAAACATCTCTAGTTCATTCAGGTTTGATGGCTTACTAGCATGGAAAGCTCTCTTTAACTCACACCACAGATTTTCAATTATATTCAAGTCTGGGGACTGAGATGGCCATTCCAGAATGTTGTACTTGTTCCTCTGCATGAATGCCTTAGTGGATTTTAAGCAGTGTTTAGGGTTGTTGTCTTGTTGAAAGATCCAGCGCAGCTTCAGCTTTGTCACAGCTAGTATCTGCTGATACTGAGGGGAATCCATGCGTCCCTCAACTTCGACAAGATTCCCAGTCCCTGCACTGACTACACAGCCCCACAGCATGATGGAACCACCACCATATTTTACTGTAGGTAGCAGGTGTTTTTCGGGGTATGCTGTGTTCTTTTTCCACCATACATAACGCCCCTTGTTACGCCCAGATAACTCAGTTTTAGCTTCATCAGTCCATAGCACCTTATGCCAAATTGAAGCTGGCTTGCCCAAATGTGCTTTAGCATACCTCAAACAGCTCTGTGTGTGCTGTGGGTGGAGAAAAGGCTTTCTCTGCATCACTCTCGCATACAGCATCTCCTTCTGTAAAGTGTGCGGAATGAATGAACAATGCACAGTGACTTCATCTGCAGAAATATGATGTTGTAGGTCTTTGGTGCTGGTCTGTGGGTTGACTCTGACTGTTCTCACCATTCGTCGCTTCTGTCTATCCGAGATTTTTCTTGGTCTGCCACTTCGAGCCTTAACTTGAACTGAGCTGGTGGTCTTCCATTTCCTCAATATGTTCCCTAGCTGTGGAAACAGACAGCTGAAATCTCTGAGACAGCTTTCTGTATCCTTCCCCTAAACCATGATGGTGAACAATCTTTGTCTTTTGTATCAAACACTGTGGGGGGTGCCCTTAGGTCTTGTAATATAAAGTGCAATAGCAATTGATCACAGGTAAGTGTAATGCGTCTTACCTGTTATGGAGGCTCGTACACATAGGGATCATATAAATTGAATGTATTAATAGCACTATGGACTGTACAACGCGTTTCGCAACTGCAAGTTGCTTCTTCAGGTCAAATAGAGTGCTGTTCGCTAGAGACATACAGCGTGGGCGCCTCCATTACAGGTACGAGCCTCCATAACAGGTAAGACGCATTACACTTACCTGTGATCAATTGCTATTGCACTTTATATTACGAGACCTAAGGACGCCTCCCACAGAGTTTGATACTAATTAATATTGTGTATAAATAGAATTTAAGTGGTAGGCACAGTGGATGTCTGCCTTAGGGAGGGTTCCACTCACTGGTACTGGAGTACAGGGTATCGCCTTTTGCGTGCTCAGATTTGAAAAATAGATGCAGTATATATCATATTAAATGAAGAAAAAAATATTGCACCGCTCCAAGGTCCTTTATTCTATCAGTTCAATCTTCATACATATACATTCAAGTCCATCCCATAGATATTAAAATGTAGTCAGACATACCCTGATTGAGTCCTGGCTGTGGGGCAATGTGGGGCGGCAGCGGCCTGCCTGACGACCGTTTTGCTCAACGAGTTTCCTCTGAGGCTCCGTGCGCGTTGGACATCCCATCATGGGGGACTTTTATACGACCAACCGGTAGCTCCGTGTTCCGGGCACGTGACGCCGCTACGCATCACTTCCTGTCTGCGTCAGCTATGGGCACGCGTACTGTATGACGCGTGTCACGCGTACACTTAGACAGGAAGCAAAATGCGTTCCATGCTGGACCACACAGTCTCCCGTCCGCATTGGCCGCGCGCACGCGTACCACGTGACGCATGCGCGCGCACTCCTAGACGGGAAGCCTATGTGCTCCACACTAGATGCCTGGAACCCAAATCATTCAGAGTCCCAGCATCCTCCACTAGGTGGTGCTCAAACATATAGGAAAGGCCTCTTTCTATACAAATCTTGTTGGCAGCAATACTTTACTATAAAACTTATACTTTTATTTCAAACTTGTTAAAAAATAGTGTGCTAAAACTTATATAGTGAAAGCTATATCCAAAACAATGCATATATATCTCAACTATTTTAGTATGCCATATTCCCTATATAAGGGGATCAAACTGGTGGGGCATATTAGGTGCTACCTGTTTTATTATAAACATTCATTTCTTATTAAATTTTCCTTTTCTGGACGTTTACGCACCATCATAAGTGGTTTTCCCACATTTCCCCACCTATTCATGCATTGTTTTTCTATTAAAAGCAAAAAATCAAGTTTTACTGGACAGATGTCTACATACACTTTTACTTTACTCATTTATGGATCTAAGAAGCATTGCATATCTAGATGGTCATTTAGACCTAAGGGTCCCATAGCGTCACTGTTTACTATCCATCTACTTTCCTTCCTCAACAACAACTGCTCCCGGTTGCCTCCTCTATTTGGGACCGGTACTACTTCCAAACCTGCAAAGGAAAGGCATGTTGCATCCCAATTATGTTCACTTCTACAGTGTTCAATTAATCTACTGAAACCTCTTCCTGTTTTTTTTTTTTGAAGATTTTATTGAAAACATTTTTATAATTTTCATACCACAGGTTTACAAAATATTTACAGCTGAATAAATGCAAGAAGGTGAAATATTTGTTTCATTTCTACACCATTTCTTAAAAATGACGGGTATTTGTAAATCACCATTAGACTTTGACAGTAAACCTTAAAAAAACACATAACCAAGGAAAATAGAAAACACCCTTTTCCCTCCTCCCCCCTCCCCCCTCTTCTCTGTGCTTTAAGATTGTGTGACTGTGAGTACACTTCGGTTGGGCGTGCAAGAAATAGTATCCTATAATAATTAAGATTGCAGGTATTTTTTTTTTTTATGGTTTCGGCTGTAGTCATTTTTTGGGCCAAAGTTCTAAGGGTCTCAAATTTAGGTCTTTTTATGTTCAAGAGCCCCTAAGGTGCCTCCCAAATCCTCTAAGCAGTACCAAGACGTTGTCGAGAAATGTCCCATCATTGTATTAATTTCCTCTGGAGTAAAAGAGTGGAGGATAAATTTTTTCCAGGTTTTGAAGAAGTTTTTTGTGCGCAGTTCCAAAGATTGCAGCGTATTGAGCTTTTCCAAGGTAAATCTTACCATTAGGTCTTTCTTTAACAATGAAATCGTGGGGGGCTGTACAGAGATCCAGTTTTGGAAGATTACTCTCCGAGCAGATGCCAGAATAATATGAAACAAAGCCGAAGGTTTCTGCTCTTTGGTTTCTTCTTTTTCGTTAGAATAATGAAATAGGAATAACATTGCATTTTTTTTGTACTGCTTTTCCGCACATATTGTTCGCATACGTGAGGACTTTTCTCCAATAGTGGTCGATAAACTCACATGACCAGATACAGTGAAACAAATTTGCATTCGGGTATTTGCACTTGGGGCATTCTGGGACGTAGTGAGCTGGAGGGGTCCGATACTTGATGTTGAAAGCATATTTTGCTCTATGAATAAATAAAAAGTGTGACGTTCTAAATTGTTCATTTTTAATTTGGTTCCTAAAAACTTGTAAACCTTGTATTATTTTATCTTCAATATCCTCCTCCTCCAGGTCACCACACCATTTTCCGAATGCAATTTTATTAAAGTGTTCTTCATCTAACTGCGCTAGGGTCTTAGCAAAGTCTGCTAATGTTTTAAGAGGGCCTCCAGGGTTTATGATTTTATCAAATACCGTAGGCAGGGCCACACTAGTTATATTGGCTATGTGCGAGTGGACCATAGACTTCAATTGCATGTATGGTAGGAAATCAGATTTCGTTGTGTTGTATTTTTCCGCTAGCTCTCGGGGCGTTAACCACCTCCCTTCTTCTATATTTAGCAGTTTCCCCAGTTTATCTATCCCTTTATAGTCCCAATTGGAGAATTGTTGTTGAGAGATGCTTGACGGATAGTGAGGGTTGCCCCAAATGGGCATATATTTGGAAACCAGACATGGGAGACGCAGTTTTTTGCGTAGTACTCTCCAGGTTTGTATAGTATCTCTAAAGATGGCATTTTGTCTGAGTCGGATAGGTAGTTCGAATATTTTTGAGTGCAGGAGACCAAGGAGGGACCAGGGTTTAACTATTTCTGATTCTAACTTTAAATTAGAGTATTTGCTTGTGCCTTTAATCCAGTCTTGGATGTGGCGCAAAATGGAAGCCAGGTTGTATTGTCTTATGTTCGGCAAGCCCATTCCCCCTATTATTTTTGCTTTCTGTAGTTTTGAAAGAGCCACACGTGGCCTCTTACCCTGCCAAATGAATTTTGTGAAGGCTTTCTCTAGGGATTTTATATCCTTATGTCTTATTAGAAGCGGAACTGTTTGCATAGGATAGAGTAGTCTACCCATTGTTGTCATTTTTAGGAGTGCTATTCTCCCTGCTAGTCCAATTGGGAGGGTGGTCCACCGTTCTAATTGCAACTTGATTTTCTGAAAGAGGTCAGTGTAATTGAGCGTATAGATTTGTGTTGGGTCTCTCGGTATTTTGATTCCTAGGTATTTTATAAAGGTTGTGATTAAGCGGACCCTCAAGCCCTGCCATTCTCGGATATTTGCCGACCTTGACAGGGGCATGAGTTCGCACTTGTCTTTGTTAATCTTTAGGCCGGACCTAGATTCAAAGTCTTTAAGAATTTGGAAAACCTTTGGGATTTGTTCTATGGGGTTCTTTAGAAAAAGAAGGACGTCGTCAGCAAAGAGTGCTTGTTGCACTGATGTCTCTCCCACCTCTATTCCCTTGATATGTGTCCGCAGTTCTATAGCCAAGGGTTCCAAGGCGATGTTGAATAAAAGTGGGGATAGGGGGCAGCCTTGCCTCACACCTCTTTTTAAAGGAAAGGGTTCCGAGAGGAAACCTCCCGTCGCAATCCTTGCCTTGGGTGCTCGGTACATTGCTTGTATTGCTTTAATAAAGGCTCCCTCAAAGCCCATTATAGATAGTAAGCCCATCATCCAATCCCATTCTACACTGTCAAAGGCCTTCTCGGCGTCTAACACCAGAAGGCCTGTTGACTTGTATGTATCCGGGTAAGCCCGAACATGTTCTAGAACTGTCAGTACTCTTCTGATGTTTGTGACTGCTGCTCGCCCCTTCACAAAGCCCACCTGGTTTGTGTGTATAAGGGATGGGAGAATTTGCGCTAGTCGGTCAGCTAATATTTAGATAGTATTTTGCTATCCTGGTTTATGAGCGAAATTGGCCTGTAAGAAGTTACGTCAGTTAAGTCCTTGCCTTCCTTCGGTATTAGTTTTATATATGCTGTATTTCCCGAGTCTGGGTATACTGAGTCAGTTAGTATTGTGTTATATAGCTTTGTCAGGTCCTCTGCTACTTCTTCTTGTAGAATTTTATAAAATTCACTAGATAAACCATCGGGTCCCGGGGTTTTCTGATTGGATAAAGTTTTGATTGTCTCCTTGACCTCCTGCACCCCAACTGCTCTATTCAGAAATTCTACTTGTTCTTCTGTGAGTTTTCTAATTGGAGTTTTCTGAAGAGTAACTTGCAACTCAGTTGGTTCTAACTGCATTGTGGAGCTATACAATTGTGCAAAAAATTCTCTGAAGCTTTGATTCACCTGTTTAGGGTGCTGTAATATGGTGCCCTTTGCGTCTTTAAGGACACAGGGCTCCTGATTTCCTTTTTTATGTCTCGCCATATTGGCAAGCAATTTCCCTGCCTTCTCCCCGTACTTATGAAATGTTAATGTTGCGTAGGGCTTTTGTAATTCTTCATGTAGTTTATACCACAAGTCTCCCTTTGACTTCGCTTCTAGCCATTTTCTTTTGTTCTCTGGGGTGGGGCTTTGTTTGAAAGCTCTATAAGCTGCTCTTATTCTTTCCACCTCAGACATATACTGTCTATGGGCCTGCTTTTTTCTTGCTGAGGTGTAGGAAATAATTTTCCCCCTTAACACTGCCTTTGCCGTTTCCCAGAATAGTATCGGGTCATTTTTATGGGCCTTATTGTCTTGGGCATACTCCATCCACCACTGTTTTAACCTAGCTTCAAATTCATCATTGCCATATAATTTTGTGGGAAATCGCCACAGTATATCTGTGCCTCTTGGAATCAGATCTTCTAATATCAGTCCCACTGGAGCGTGATCTGAGATGATTAAGTCAGCTATAAAAGCTTTGGATAACCTAGTTCCAAGTGTCTTGGAGATTAAGAATAGATTGATTCTGGAAAAGGATCCATGTTTTGGGGAGTGGTATGTGAATTCATGCTCGTGTGGATGAGAGTATCTCCATGGATCAACAAGTCCACAGACTTGCATAAGGGGGTATAAGTATTTATCTCTGCCACTCAGGGCTCGTTTTGGGTTGCTCCTATCTTCCCAGTGGTCTGGGACGGTGTTTAGGTCGCCTCCTATTATCACTAATGGCAAGGATTCCCTCATTATCTGTGTTTGCATTTTGTCATAAAAAGTTGTCTGATTTTGGTTGGGACCATATATATTGTAAAGTATTAACGTTTCTCCTGCGATCTGGAGCTGCAGCCTTGACCATCTGCCCTCTTTATCTGCTGAGTGGGCAGTCACTTTACATTGTAAACTTTTGTTGATCAAGGTTAAAACACCCGCTTTTTTATGCACTGCCGGGGATCCATACACTTCTCCCACCCAAAATTTTTTCATGAATTTATATTGGTCTTCCCTTAGGTGTGTCTCTTGTATGAAACACACATCTGGTTTAAACTTACTCAAATGTCTTAGAATTCTGGATCTCTTCCCGGGGCTCTGCAACCCTTTTACGTTCCATGATACTATTTTCATTTTACTTTAACTGAATGTAAGATGGCCGAGGACAATGCCACAACTCCAGTATTTTGATATGGGCCAAACTGATTCTTGCACAGAGAAGAAAACCCTTTCTAACCCCATTCCCTCCCCCTCTCCCCCCCAACTTATTCCCCAAACATAACCTGTACCATAGTAGTGCGGACTTCACTTTTTTCCCGCACTTTTCGACAGTCTTTAGCTGCCTCGTCTCCGTAGATCTGAACCAAACCGTTGTGACCCACCCTCGTACAGATGCGAGAACATTAGCTTACATGCAGGGTTTCTAAACTTAAACTTTAACTATGGTGAGTACTGAATGCTTGCTTATCTGTGCAATAACTGGGGCATTGACAAGAATCTTGAAAATAAAAGGATCCGCAATGTCTTTCCTGAAGTTTGCAGACGTCCCCTGACTGTATAGGGATAAACCAGCGAGCTGTTTTCTGGCCTGAGCGAAATATTTGGTGGTATATGGTCTATAGTCTCAGTCCTCTTCTTGTGAATTGCCTGGCTCCTCTGAGTTTACCGTGTTCTCCCTGGGGGCGCTCCTTCCTTTCTGTATGTAGCTTTGTGCTTCCTCTGGTGAATAGAATGTTAAGACCTTGTTATCATGGTCTGTGATTTTAAGTATAGCCGGGTACATTAGTGAGAACTTAATCTGTTTGCTGTAGAGTGAAGAGCATACTTTATTGAAAGAGCGCCTTTTCAAGGAGACGTCAGCCGAAAAGTCATTAAACAATCGAACTGTGCTATCTTCTATTTCCAAGTCCTGGCCATGCGCTCTATAAGCTGTCATTACTGCAACTTTGTCAGCATAGTCCAGGTACCTCACCATAACCATGCGGGGTGGCGGATTCTTTCCTTTCACCCGGGGAGGCCCTACTCGATGTGCACGCTCCACTTTCAAAGGGTCTGGTAGACCTAGTTTAGAAGGAATGTCTTTTGAGCATAACGCGTGCAACTGAGAGGCCTGAACACTCTCAGGGATCCCCACAAACCTAATGTTGTTTCTGCGTGATCTGTTCTCGAGATCTTCTATGCGGCTGTAAGCCGCAGAGTTCTCGTGTTGGAGTCTCTCAATTGTAATGTTTGCTTTTGCTAGATCTTCCTCACAGGTGTTCACTCTCTTTTCTACCTCTGCTATTCGCTTGCTATGCTCATTTATCTCTTTTCTAAACGGTTTTAGTGCGCTTGCCATCGCCTTTTCAATCGTGGCCTGTATCTCAGGCTTCAAAGCCTTGCTGACAGCTGCCGCTATCTTCTGGTAGTCTATCTGCGTATCTGGGCTCTTACCCCTGCTGCGCGTCTCGCTGGTATCTGAGTCCCAGTCTGCTCCATCTGCATGCTGTGATCCTTTCTGGTGTTGCTGCCGTGCAGGAGTAGCTTTAGGTCCGGCTTTTCCGCCCGCCATGTTGGTCTGCGCGGAGTCCGTCTCCGTCCTGGGCTGCGTTTGCGCTCGGGTGAGGTACCTTTCCATGCGCTGCTCGCCCTCCGTCTCCCTGCCTTTGTCTGCACCGAACCGCTTCGTTTAGCGGCGGTTTAGCTGCGTGGTGAGGGTGGTTTTGGCCCGTGATCCGCCGGAGCTCTTCTCCTACACTCCTTCCATGCGGGCGCCGGAACCGGAAGTCCCAACCTCTTTCTGTTCTTACTGATTGAACATGCTCATGGATGCGTTCTCTCATTTCTCTCGTTGTCATACCGATGTAGAATCTGTGGCAGGGACACCAGATGATATAAACTACGTACTTCGTTCTGCATGTTATAAAGTCTTTGGTTTTATTCTCTACAGTTCCAACTTTCAGAAATTTTCCAGGTTGCATCTGTGGGCAAAGTGAGCATTGGCCACATCTATAGTTCCCCTTTTGTTGTAACTTTTCTAACCACATTGGTTCCCTAGGTCTTTTAAATTCAGTTGACGTTAATTTACTACCTAGGGTGGATGCTCTCTTAAACGTCACTAAAGGAGGTTGTTTGTATATCTCTCTTAGAACTGGGTCCCTCTGGACCACCTTCCAATTTTTTAGAATACTTTGTCTCACTTCCTTGTGCATGGGAGTGTAATCGAAAGAGAAAGTCAGTCGGTTCTCCTTGTCTACCTTCTTATGTTTACCTATCTCTCTACTCTTTTTTTTTATTATGAGATCTCTTCTGTCCCTCCTTCTTGCTCTTTCTAAAGCCTCTTCCAACATCTCTGTTTCATAGCCTCTTTTCTCGAGGTTCTCCTTTAAGTTCATTGCTTGTTCCATAAAATCTTTTTCCTGAGTGTTGTTTCACTTTAATCTTAAGAACTGTCCGTACGGAAGAGATCTGAAAGTATGCTCCGGATGATAGTTCTCTTTGTGCAATAGAAGGTTGCCACCAATAGGTTTCTTGTAACCCTTAGAAATAACTCTCCCATCTTTTATAATCAATTCCAGGTCAAGGTAGGTCACTTTTTCCGTGCTGTATTCATATGTAAATTGCATATTTTCTTTCCCATTGTTTAAATATTGGAAAAATTCGTCCCATACGGCACGGGTCCCGGACCAGTACACCAGGACGTCAACAACTCTGGACCATCTCCTGGACCATCTTCCTGTCTAAGTGTACGCGTGACACGCGTCATACAGTACGCGTGCCCGCGGCTGACGCGGACAGGAAGTGATGCGTAGCGGTGTCACGTGCCCGGAACACGGAGCTGACATTTGGTAGTATAAAAGTCCCCCATGATGGGATGTCCAACGCGCACGGAGCCTCAGAGGAAGCTCGTTGAGCAAAACGGTCGTCAGGCAGGCCGCTGCCGCCCCACATTGCCCCACAGCCAGGACTCAATCGGGGTATGTCTGACTACATTTTAATATCTATGGGTTGGACTTGAATGTATATGTATGAAGATTGAACTGATAGAATAAAGGACCTTGGAGCGGTGCAAGATTTTTTTCTTCATTTAATATGATATACCGTATATACTCGCAAGCAAGCTGAATTTTTGACCCCCCAAAAGTGGGCCAAAAGTTGGGGGGTCGGCTTGCTTGCGAGTCATGGGTGGATGGGTGGGTGGGTAGGTGCTGTCCCTCCCCGCTCCCCCCGCGGCCGCCGCTGCTATTACCTTAGGCGGCACCGCTTCCTCTATCCCCGTCCTCCTCCGGTAACTACTAATTCACAGCAGCGCGCCCCTCGCTGCTGTGATGACGGAGGAAACCATAGAGAGCGGACGTTACTATGGGAACCGCTCTCTATGGTTTCCTGCGTCATCACAGCAGCGAGGGGCGCGCTGCTGTGAATTAGTTACCGGAGGAGGACGGGGATAGAGGAAGCGGCGCCGCCTAAGGTAATAGCAGCGGCGGCCGCGGGGGGAGCGGGGAGGGATAGCACCTAATTACTGGGGCACTATGCGAGTTATATAGGGCACTATGCTAGCTATATGGGGCACTATGCTAGTTATATGGGGCACTATGCTAGCTATATTGGGCACTATACAAGCTATACTGGGGCACTATACAAGCTATACTGGGGCACTATACTGACTATAATGGGGCACTATACTAGCTATAATGAGGCACTATACTAGCTATACTGAGCACTATACTAGCTAAACTGGGGCACTTCACTAGCTATTTTGCACTATACTGGCTATACTGAGCACTATACTGGCTATACTGAGCACTATACTGGCTATACTGAGCACTATACTAGCTAAACTGGGGCACTTCACTAACTATACTAGCTATACTGAGCACTATACTAGCTATACTGAGCACTATACTAGCTATACTGGGGAATTTTACTAGCTATACTGAGCACTACCTACCTATACTGGGCACTATACTAGCTATACTGGGCACTATACTAGCTATACTGAGGCACTACCTACCCATACTGGGCACTATACTAGCTATACTGGGACATACTGGGGGGATCATGCGGCCAGCGTTTCCTACCCCCGGCTTATATGAGGGTCAATCATTTTTTCCTGTTTTTTGGGGTAAAAGTGGGGGGGTTGGCTTACATGCGGGTCGGCTTGCTTGCGAGTATATACGGTATACTGCATCTATTTTTCAAATCTGAGCACGCAAAAGGTGATACCCTGTACTCCAGTACCAGTGAGTGGAACCCTCCCTAAGGCAGACATCCACTGTGCCTACCACTTATATTCTATTTACACACGATACTGATTGTGCACTATGGCTAGTGCTCATGTAGGAGTAAGCATAGAGGAGTAAGATGATTTTACTATAGAAGGTATGGAGGAGGAGTCCAGTTCTGGAAGTGACAGTGATTTAGAAGAGGATATTGAAGCTGGAAGGGCAGACGCAGAAAATTTATTTGATAACCCAGCTACCTCAACTATTAAAAACAAGGCTGTGGGAGCAAGAGTGGTGGAGTTGAGACTGGAAAGGCTCTGTGAAAGAGAAATTAAAGTTTTCTCGACAAAAACAACTTTAAGGAAATATAAAAGTAAACAAATAGCGGCAAGAGGGTTCCGACGAGATTATGAACCAGCCAAGTATCAAAATGATCCCAAGTTTATGGAGAAATGGAGAGAAGCCCATGCTAAACAAGCGGTCATTCTACAAACAATTGTACTTGAAAGAACGGAAGAAGAACATGAGAAACTTTCAGAGGAAATCAAGAATTTAAAAGAGCAGTATAAATCTTTAGTAGAAGAAGACCGCTATCATAAAACATTGAAAAAGATCGAGAAAAAACAAGTACCTATCCAAGAAGGAATAAAACAAAGGAAGGTCAACAAATATATGAGAGACATGGAAGATTACAAGCAAGGTACCTTGTTTAATTGGAATACAACTAAACCGAATTATAGTAAGCCAAGAAATGGACCATTAGGAAAACCGATACAGAGGAAGGGGTATTGGACAACAGACACCGAATCAAGTGGGGATGAAACCAGTAGAAAGAATAGAGAAACACCACAAGAGCAACAAATAAAGGAGAATAGAGAATCAAAAAATGAACAACAAAGAAAAAGATATGCAGGGGGAGGGGCAAGACCAAAAGAGAGAAAAGAAAAACAAGTCAGTTGGAAGGGAGACCGAGGAGAGTGGGATCACGACGAACAGAGGTCCAAGAAGAGGAAATTTTACAGAAGGAACAACCCTTAGAAATTGTGAATATAAGCAATCAGCCTCTACCTACAGAATGTTATGATCTCCTGAGGAAAGGTTTAAATTATTCTTGTACACAAAAATTTGATTATTGCAATTTTAAAATAGATTTATATAAGGGGGTGAGGAGAATGAGTATTAGGAATCACTTTGAAAAAAGAAAATTATTTAACCAACAGTTAGAAAAAGAACAGGAGAAAGTAATAGGCCCTTTAGGTTTTATACCCAATCCAGACTGGAGTATGGAAGACATTAAAACCCTGAAAGATTTAGAGGAAATATGGTCCGAGAGTAACGAACGGGAAAAATTTGAATTGGATGTCACACGAAAAAGAAAGAGGAATTTCGGCCTTGCAAGTCGATAAGAACATTTCCAGTGGCGCCAGGATCGGCAATAGACATTTTTCAAAACCAGGTGGAGAATGATCTAAAAGCACTAAAATACAAAGAAATAAAATCGAATTTAAGCAGAAGTGATGAGAAAGCACTAAAATGGTTCAAAGATAGACCAAATTTAATATTAAAGAAAGCAGATAAAGGAGGAGCTTTGGTAGTGATGACAACACAACAATATAATGAGGAAGCAATGAAGCAACTACGAGATGAGGAAACTTGCAAACCCCTGAATGAGAACCCCACAATGAAGTTTATGGGAAATTTAAGATCATTATTGAGGAGGGGGATAGAGAAAGGCTTTTTGTCAGAAAAGTTAACAAATGATTTGATACCACAGTTTCCTAAGCGCCCAATATGGTATCATTTACCTAAAATCCACCAGTCCCGGACCGATAGTCTCCGGTATAGGGTCTCTGACCGAGAGACTGTCGAGGTATTTGGACCATCTCCTAAGACCGTTGCTCCGACTGGTGCCATCCTACTTACAGGATACCCTGGATGTGCTGAGAAGCATAGAAGGGGAACCTTGGAGCGACGGTGATGCGATTGTAACAGTTGATGTCGTCAGCCTATACAATCGAATTTCTCATGCAGTTGGAGTGGAGGCAGTTAGATTATTCCTCCTGCAGGCCAACAAAGACGAAAACTACACAGAATTCCTTTGTGAATGCTTAATGTTTGTGCTTACCCACAATGTTTTTACTTTTGATGGAAAGTGGTACTGGCAACAGTTGGGCACAGCCATGGGGACATCGGTGTCATGCACGTATGCCAATTTGTTTTTGGCATGGTGGGAGGAGAAGTACGTGTATGCCGCCGGTGTCCCACATGGTAATTGTCTCAGGAGATGGTCCAGATTTGTTGATGACGTCCTGGTGTACTGGTCCGGGACCCGTGCCATATGGGACGAATTTTTCCAATATTTAAACAATGGGAAAGAAAATATGCAATTTACATATGAATACAGTATGGAAAAAGTGACCTACCTTGACCTGGAATTGATTATAAAAGATGGGAGAGTTATTTCTAAGGGTTACAAGAAACCTATTGGTGGCAACCTTCTATTGCACAAAGAGAGCTATCATCCGGAGCATACTTTCAGATCTCTTCCGTACGGACAGTTCTTAAGATTAAAGCGAAACAACACTCAGGAAGAAGATTTTATGGAACAAGCAATGAACTTAAAGGAGAACCTCGAGAAAAGAGGCTATGAAACAGAGATGTTGGAAGAGGCTTTAGAAAGAGCAATAAGGAGGGACAGAAGAGATCTCATAATAAAAAAGAGTAGAGAGATAGGTAAACATAAGAAGGTAGACAAGGAGAACCGACTGACTTTCTCTTTTGATTACACTCCCATGCACAAGGAAGTGAGACAAAGTATTCAAAAAAATTGGAAGGTGGTCCAGAGGGACCCAGTTCTAAGAGAGATATACAAACAACCTCCTTTAGTGACGTTTAAGAGAGCATCCACCCTAGGTAGTAAATTAACGTCAACTGAATTTAAAAGACCTAGGGAACCAATGTGGTTAGAAAAGTTACAACAAAAGGGGAACTATAGATGTGGCCAATGCTCACTTTGCCCACAGATGCAACCTGGAAAATATCTGAAAGTTGGACCTGTAGAGAATAAAACCAAAGACTTTATAACATGCAGAACGAAGTACGTAGTTTATATCATCTGGTGTCCCTGCCACAGATTCTACATCGGTATGACAACGAGAGAAATGAGAGAACGCATCCATGAGCATGTTAAATCAGTAAGAACAGGAAGAGGTTGCAGTAGATTAATTGAACACTGTAGAAGTGAACATAATTGGGATGCAACATGCCTTTCCTTTGCAGGTTTGGAAGTAGTACCGGTCCCAAATAGAGGAGGCAACCGGGAGCAGTTGTTGTTGAGGAAGGAAAGTAGATGGATAGTAAACAGTGGCGCTATGGGACCCTTAGGTCTAAATGACCATCTAGATATGCAATGCTTCTTAGATCCATAAATGAGTAAAGTAAAAGTGTATTTAGACATCTGTCCAGTAAAACTTGATTTTTTGTTTTTAATAGAAAAACAATGCATGAATAGGTGGGGAAATGTGGGAAAAGCACTTATGATGGTGCGTAAACGTCCAGAAAAGGAAAATTTAATAAGAAATGAATGTTTATAATAAAACAGGTAGCACCTAATATGCCCCACCAGTTTGATCCCCTTATATAGGCAATATGGAATTAATACTAAAATAGTTGAGATATATATGCATTGTTTTGGATATAGCTTTCACTATATAAGTTTTAGCACACTATTTTTTAACAAGTTTAAAATAAAAGTATAAGTTTTATAGTAAAGTATTGCTGCTAACAAGATTTGTATAGAAAGAGGCCTTTCCTATATGTTTGAGCACCACCTAGTGGAGGATGCTGGGACTCTGAATGATTTGGGTTCCAGGCATCTAGTGTGGAGCACATAGGCTTCCCGTCTAGGAGTGCGCGCGAATGTGTCACATGGTACGCGTGCGCGCGGCCAATGCGGACGAGAGACTGTGTGGTCCAGCATGGAACGCATTTTGCTTCCTGTCTAAGTGTACGCTTGACGCGTCATACAGTACGCGTGCCCGTGGCTGACGCGGACAGGAAGTGATGCGTAGCGGTGTCACGTGCCCGGAACACGGAGCTACTGGTTGGTAGTATAAAAGTCCCCCATGGTGGGATGTCCAACGCGCACGGAGCCTCAGAGGAAGCTCGTTGAGCGAAACGGTCGTCAGGCAGGCCGCTGCTGCCCCACATTGCCCCACAGCCAGGACTCAATCAGGGTATGCCTGACTACATTTTGATATCTCTGGGATGGACTTGAATGTATATGTATGAAGATTGAACTGATAGAATAAAGGACCTTGGAGCGGTGCAAGATTTTTTTTCTTCATTTAATATGATTGATACTAATTAACACCCCACTACGTGGGGTTATACCTACTGTAGTTCATTATAGTGGTATTTTTTTCCGGGAGCGGCGACTGGCAAGGCCGAGTGGAGACGGTACGTCTCCACATGTTCAGATGGTGGTTGCCTAAACAGCAACCCAGAATTGTGAGTATATTTTTTCTACAATAGATCATCTCACGCAACGGTAATACACGATATTGGGCTCCCGGTGTCCCTGTGTTTTTTATCTCTATTAATCTTTGTCTTTTGGTCATTTGAGAGTTGTTTAGAGACCCTCATGTTGCTACTCTTCAGGGAAAATTAAGAGGAGGGAAACTTACAATTGACCCCCTTAAATACTCTTTCTCTGTAACGATCGGTGTCAGCACACAGAGAGAATCTGATTATTGATGATCTGCAGAATCATCAACAATACAGATGTATACTTGATTATGGATGATCTGCAGAATCACCAATAATACAAGCATGACTAACCTCTGGACATCTAAATGGGAGTGTAAGTGTTTGGTGTAACTGTAGGCTATCTCCCGTGAGGCTGGAGATACAGGCAGCTCGGCCAAAAACCACCTGAAGGGGCAGGTGGCCCTGGGGTGTGCAGGGACTATCTCCCTGAGAGAGGGAACAGTGAGAATCTGGCAACCAGTGATAATTGGAGATCAGATAATAGACTGTACTGCAGCCAGGGACCTCCAGGGAAAGAGGCCACTGGCTGCTAACAGGCCGGACCCTCTGAGGAGCGGGAGTCCTAGTTGCAACTGACACTTAGTGGAATTGGGTCACAGCTAGTACAGATAGACTGAGCACTCAAGGGGTGAGTGACAGCCTGGAAGGTTGGGCAGGCCAGGTCGGCAACACACGAGCAGATAAGGTAGAGAGACAGAAGGCTGATTCGGTAACCGGGTACAGGCAGGGTTTGGCAACAGGTAGGCAGATATGCAGAGGTACCGAATCAGAAAGCAATAGAGAGGTCGACAGAGCAAATAGTCATAACAGAAATAAAGCAGTATCTGTAACGATGGGTGTCAGCACGCAGAGAGAATCTGATTATTGGTGATCTGCAGTATCACCAAGAATACAGATATATACCTGATTATTGATGATCTGCAGAATCACCGATAATACAGATATATTGCTAACCTTTGGGCACCTGAAGCGTGTAAGTGTTTGGAGTAACTGTATGGATCGGACCACCGGGGTAGCAGGTGGTCCAATAAGCAGAAACAGACTCTACTGCAGTCAAGGGCTCCAGGAGGGAGCAGACCTTGACTGGTTTGCAGCAGTGCCCCCTCTGAGAAGCAGGGGACCCCTGCAGGAGGACTGAGCACCCAAGGGGTGGGTGACAGTCAGACAGGTCAGGCAGGCCGGTTCGACAACACACAGACAGATAAAGTACAAAGACAGAAGGCTGATTCGGTATCCAAGGGAAGCCGGGTTTGGGCAACGGAATATCAGAAGTGCAAGGTACCGAATCAGAGAACAGAGGAGTAGTCAGGAAAGCAAAGTCATAACAGATATCAAACAATGCCTAGTCTGGGTGTGAGGTCCGTGGTCTCTACACCCTGGAACTAGTCTGACGTATAACAGAATGATAACACAAGTTCCCTAGTCTGGGTGTGAGGTCCGTGGTCTCTACACCCTGGAACTGGTCTAATGAATAACACAGATGATACACAGTATTCCTAGTCTGGGGTGTGAGGTCCGTGGTCTCTACACCCTGAAACTGGTCTAATGAATAACACAGATGATACACAGTAAACTGGCTAAGTGTGGATTCCCAGGTCCTCCTGGTTCCACCACACTGAAGGATCTGACTAAGGTCTGAGTGCTAACACATAAGTATTCGCAACGCCAGACAACCAGCAACTGAACAGCAAGAGATATATATAGTGAAGCGCTCCTCAGCACCGCCCAGCTCCCATCAACCAATCATCTGCTGAGCTGGGGTCAGCTGACCGTCCCGATCAGCTGACCCTTCTCCTATTGGCATAAAGAGCCTGTCTTGTGGCGCGCGTGCAGCTCTCCATCTGTGTTCACTACTAGGTCCAGATAACCCAGACGCATGTTGCTGTGAGGAAACCACCACCTCACTGTCAGCACAAGCGGCGGCTTCTCCGCAATCCTTCACAGTATCCTAGTCTGAGGTGTGAGGTCCGTGGTCTCGACACCCAGGAACTAGTCTAAATAATAACTTAGCAATGACACAGTAATCCTAAGCTTGGGTGTGAGGTCCTTGGTCACAACACACTGGTACTGGTCTAAAGTATAACACAGCAATGACACAGTAATCCTAAGCTTGGGTGTGAGGTCCTTGGTCACAACACCCTGGAACTGGTCTAAAGTATAACACAGCAATGACACAGTAATCCTAAACTTGGGTGTGAGGTCCTTGGTCACAACACCCTGGAAATGGTCTAAAGTATAACACAAGCGTAATCTGGCTAAGTGTGAATTCCCAGGTCCACCTGGTTCTAACACACTGTGGGATCTGACTGAGGTCTGAGTGCTCACACGTAAGTATTCGCAACGGCAGACAACCTGAGACTGACCAGCAAGATCTATATATAGTGCAGCGCTCCTCAGCGCCGCCCAGCGCCACTCAGCCAATCACCCACTGCGCTGGGATCAGCTGATCCCTCTCCTACTAGAAGGCTCAGACAAACCAGACGCATGCTGCTGTGCGGAAACCGCCGGTCTGAACGCAGAGACAGCCGCCCCGCTGCCAGACCGCACGGCGGCATCTCCGCAATCCATTACAGTACTGTCTCAAAAGTATTGACTGCATTTGAAAGAGAAGGAAAAACGTCCTCAGCAAAGCACAGTTGTGGCCTAAAGTCAAAGTTGTCTGACAGAGACTGTCAGACAACAAGTGTTGGGTCTTGCGTCTCTCAACTTTCTCTTCACAATACCCCACAGATTCTCTGTGGGGTTCAGGTCAGGAGAGTTGGCAGGCCAATTGAGCACCATGGTCAGTAAACCATTTACCAGTGGTTTTGGAACTGTGAGCAGGTGCCAGGTTGTGCTGAAGAATGAAATCTTCATCTCCATAAAGCTTTTCAGCAGATGGAAGCATGAAGTGCTCCAAAATCTCCTGATTGCTAGCTGCATTGACCCTGCCCTTGATAAAACACAGCGGACCAACACCAGCAGCTGACATGGCACCCCAGACCATCACTGACTGTGGGTACTTGACACAGGACTTCAGGCATTTTGGCATTTCCCTCTCCCAATTCTTCCTCCAGACTCTGGCACCTTGATTTCCGAATGACATGCAAAAGTTGCTTTCATCCGAAAAAAGTACTTTGGACCACTGAGCAACAGTCCAGTGCTGCCTCTCTGTAGCCCTGGTCAGGCGCTTCTGCCGCTGTTTCTGGTTCCAAAGTGGGTTCATGCTTCCATCTGCTGAAAAGCTTTATGGAAATGAAGATTTCATTTTTCAGCCTTGACCTGGCACCTGCTCTAGGTGCCAAAACCACTGGTAAATGGTTTACTGACCATGGTATTACTATGCTCAATTGGCCTGCCAACTCTCCTGACCTGAACCCCATAGAGAATCTGTGGGATATTGTGAAGAGAAAGTTGAGAGATGCAAGACCCAGCACTCTGGATGAGCTTAAGGCCGCTATCGAAGCATCCTGGGCCTCCATAACACCTGAGCAGTGCCACAGGCTGATTGCCTCCATGCCACGCCGCATTGAAGCAGTCATTTCTGCAAAAGGATTCCCGACCAAGTATTGAGTGCATAACTGAACATAATTATTTGAAGGTTGACTTTTTTTGTTTTAAAAACACTTTTCTTTTATTGGCCGGATGAAATATGCTAATTTTTTGAGATAGGAAATTTGGGTTTTTATGAGCTGTATGCCAAAATCATCAATATTAAAACAATAAAAGGCTTGAACTACTTCAGTTGTGTGTATTTAAATCTAAAATATATGAAAGTCTAATGTTTATCAGCACATTACAGAAAATAATGAACTTTATCACAATATGCTAATTTTTTGAGAAGATCCTGTGTGTGTATATATATATATATATATATATATATATATATATATATATATATATACATATATACAGGGCTGCGGAGTCGTGGAGTCGGAGTCGTGGAGTCGGGCAATTTTGGGTGCCTGGAGTCGGAGTCGGGAAAAAATGCACCGACTCCGACTCCTAATGAATTTGTAACTGTAATTAAAATAGAAAATATGATAAAATGTTCTATTTCTCAGATAATAGTCATTAAAAATAATGTATATATACAGTAATAGCTGTGCCTTGTCCACAAAAATGAAATAAACCAATCAAAATTAGTTACTTGTGCTGCTTCAATAAAGCAGTCCCCGTATTTTTAAGGTCAGATATACATATCTGATTATGACTGTATATATGATGTGTACACAGGAATCTCTTATATATACTAAATAACATCTATGCTGTAAGAATAAAGCCTGATGTGTAGCTGTGTCACTAATAGAGATGGTCAATGAGATGGAAATAATTCTGCACTGATGCTGATTTATGCAAATGTATGCACTCCCTTTTCTGATGAAATCAAATAATTTGATATGTTAAAATTTGGTTTGGTGACTACAAATTAACCACTTGAGGACCACAGTCTTTCTACCCCTTAAGGACCGGCCACTTTTTTTCCATTCAGACCACTGCAGCTTTCACGGTTTATTGCTCGCTCATACAACCTACCACCTAAATGAATTTTGGCTCCTTTTCTTGTCACTAATAAAGCTTTCTTTTGGTGCTATTTGATTGCTCCTGCGATTTTTACTTTTTATTATATTCATCAAAAAAGACATGAATTTTGGCAAAAAAATGATTTTTTTAACTTTCTGTGCTGACAATTTTCAAATAAAGTAAAATTTCTGTATACATGCAGCGCGAAAAATGTGGACAAACATGTTTTTGATAAAAAAAAAACCATTCAGTGTATATTTATTGGTTTGGGTAAAAGTTATAGCGTTTACAAACTATGGTGCAAAAAGTGAATTTTGCCATTTTCAAGCATCTATGACTTTTCTGACCCCCTGTCATGTTTCATGAGGGGCTAGAATTCCAGGATAGTATAAATACCCCCCAAATGACCCCATTTTGGAAAGAAGACATCCCAAAGTATTCACTGAGAGGCATAGTGAGTTCATAGAAGATATTATTTTTTGTCACAAGTAAGCGGAAAATGACACTTTGTGACAAAAAAAAAGAATCCATTTCTTCTAACTTGCGACAAAAAAAAATGAAATCTGCCACGGACTCACCATGCCCCTCTCTGAATACCTTGAAGTGTCTACTTTCCAAAATGGGGTCATTTGTGGGGTGTGTTTACTGTCCTCGCATTTTGGGGGGTGCTAATTTGTAAGCACCCCTGTAAAGCCTAAAGGTGCTCATTGGACTTTGGGCCCCTTAGCGCAGTTAGGCTGCAAAAAAGTGCCACACATGTGGTATTGCCGTACTCAAGAGAAGTAGTAGAATGTGTTTTGGGGTGTATTTTTACACATACCCATGCTGGGTGGGAGAAATATCTCTGTAAATGACAATTTTTTCATTTGTTTTACACACAATTGTCCATTTACAGAGTTATTTCTCCCACCCAGCATGGGTATGTGTAAAAATACACCCCAAAACACATTGTACTACTTCTCCCGAGTACGGCGATACCACATGTGTGGCACTTTTTTGCACCCTAACTGCGCTAAAGGGCCCAAAGTCCAATGAGTACCTTTAGGATTTCACAAGTCATTTTGCGGAATTTGATTTCCAGACTACTCCTCACGGTTTAGGGCCCCTAAAATGCCAGGGCAGTATAGGAACCCCACAAATGACCCCATTTTAGAAAGAAGACACCCCAAGGTATTCCGTTAGGAGTATGGTGAGTTCATAGAAGATTTTATTTTTTGTCAAAAGTTAGCGGAAAATTGATTTTTATTGTTTTTTCACAAAGTGTCATTTTCCACTAACTTGTGACAAAAAATAAAATCTTCTATGAACTCACCATACTCCTAACGGAATACCTTGAGGTGTCTTCTTTCTAAAATGGGGTCATTTGTGGGGTTCCTATACTGCCCTGGCATTTTAGGGGCCCTAAACCGTGAGGAGTAGTCTGGAAATCAAATTCCGCAAAATGACCTGTGAAATCCTAAAGGTACTCATTGGACTTTGGGCCCTTTAGCGCAGTTAGGGTGCAAAAAAGTGCCACACATGTGGTATCGCCGTACTCGGGAGAAGTAGTACAATGTGTTTTGGGGTGTATTTTTACACATACCCATGCTGGGTGGGAGAAATAACTCTGTAAATGGACAATTGTGTGTAAAAAAAATCAAAAGATTGTCATTTACAGAGGTATTTCTCCCACCCAGCATGGGTATGTGTAAAAATACACCCCAAAACACATTGTACTACTTCTCCCGAGTATGGCAATACCACATGTGTGGCACTTTTTTGCACCCTAACTGCGCTAAAGGGCCCAAAGTCCAATGAGTACCTTTAGGATTTCACAGGTCATTTTGCGAAATTTGATTTCCAGACTACTCCTCACGGTTTAGGGCCCCTAAAATGCCAGTTCAGTATAGGAACCCCACAAATGACCCCATTTTAGAAAGAAGACACCCCAAGGTATTCCGTTAAGAGTATGGTGAGTTCATAGAGGATTTTATTTTTTGTCACAAGTTAGTGGAAAATGACACTTTGTGAAAAAAACAATAAAAATCAATTTTCCGCTAACTTTTGACAAAAAATAAAATCTTCTATGAACTCACCATACTCCTAACGGAATACCTTTGGGTGTCTTCTTTCTAGAATGGGGTCATTTGTGAGGTTACTATACTGCCCTGGCATTTTAGGGGCCCTAAACCGTGAGGAGTAGTCTTGAAACCAAATGTCGCAAAATGACCTGTGAAATCCTAAAGGTACTCATTGGACTTTGGGCCCCTTAGCGTACTTAGGGTGTAAAAAAGTGCCACACATGTGGTACCGCCGTACTCAGGAGAAGTAGTATAATGTGTTTTGGGGTGTATTTTTACACATACCCATGCTAAGTGGGAGAAATATCTCTGTAAATGACAATTGTTTGATTTGTTTTACACACAATTGACCATTTACATAGAAATTTCTCCCACCCAGTATGGGTATGTGTAAAAATACACCCCAAAACACATTATACTACTTTTCCTGAGTACGGCGGTACCACATGTGTGACACTTTTTTGCAGCCTAGGTGCGCTAAGGGGCCCAACGTCCTATTCACGGGTCATTTTGAGGCATTTGTTTTCTAGACTACTCCTCGCGGTTTAGGGCCCCTAAAATGCCAGGGCAGTATAGGAACCCCACAAGTGACCCCATTTTAGAAAGAAGACACCCCAAGGTATTCCGTTAGGTGTATGGCGAGTTCATAGAAGATTTTATTTTTTGTCACAAGTTAGTGAAAAATGACACTTTGTGAAAAAAACCCAATAAAAATCAATTTCCGCTAACTTTTGACAAAAAATAAAATCTTCTATGAACTCGTCATACACCTAACAGAATACCTTGGGGTGTCTTTTTTTCTAAAATGGGGTCACTTGTGGGGTTCCTATACCGCCCTGGCATTTTACGGGCCCAAAACCGTGAGTAGTCTGGAAACCAAATGTCTCAAAATGACTGTTCAGGGGTATAAGCATCTGCAAATTTTGATGACAGGTGGTCTATGAGGGGGCGAATTTTGTGGAACCGGTCATAAGCAGGGTGGCCTTTTAGATGACAGGTTGTATTGGGCCTGATCTGATGGATAGGAGTGCTAGGGGGGTGACAGGAGGTGATTGATGGGTGTCTCAGGGGGTGGTTAGAGGGGAAAATAGATGCAATCAATGCACTGGGGAGGTGATCGGAAGGGGGTCTGAGGGGGATCTGAGGGTTTGGCCGAGTGATCAGGAGCCCACACGGGGCAAATTAGGGCCTGATCTGATGGGTAGGTGTGCTAGGGGGTGACAGGAGGTGATTGATGGGTGTCTCAAGGTGTGATTAGAGGGGGGAATAGATGCAAGCAATGCACTGGCGAGGTGATCAGGGCTGGGGTCTGAGGGCATTCTGAGGGTGTGGGCGGGTGATTGAGTGCCCTAGGGGCAGATAGGGGTCTAATCTGATAGGTAGCAGTGACAGGGGGTGATTGATGGGTAATTAGTGGGTGTTTAGGGTAGAGAACAGATGTGAACACTGCACTTGGGAGGTGATCGGACGTCGGATCTGCGGGCGATCTATTGGTGTGGGTGATCAGATTGCCCGCAAGGGGCAGGTTAGGGGCTGATTGATGGGTGGCAGTGACAGCGGGTGATTGATGGGTGGCAGTGACAGGGGGTGATTGATGGGTGATTGACAGGTGATTGACAGGTGATCAGTGGGTTATTACTGGGAAGGACAGATGTAAATAATGCCCTGGCGAATTGATAAGGGGGGGTCTGAGGGCAATCTGAGCGTGTAGGCGGGTGATTGGGTGCCCGCAAGGGGCAGATTAGGGTCTGATCTGATGGGTAACAGTGACAGGTGGTGATAGGGGGTGATTGATGGGTAATTAGTGGGTGTTTAGAGGAGAGAATAGATGGAAACACTGCGCTTGGGTGGTGATCTGATGTCGGATCTGCGGGCGATCTATTGGTGTGGGTGGGTGATCAGTTTGCCCGCAAGGGGCAGGTTAGGGGCTGATTGATGGGTGGCAGTGACAGGGGTGATTGATGGGTGGCAGTGACAGGGGGTGATTGATGGGTGATTGGCAGGTGATTGACAGGTGATCAGTGGGTTATTACAGGGAAGGACAGATGTAATTAATGCACTGGTGAATTGATAAGGGGGGGGGGGTCTGAGGGCAATCTGAGCGTGTGGGCGGGTGATTGGGTGCCCGCAAGGGGCAGCTTAGGGTCTGATCTGATAGGTAACAGTGACAGGTGGTGATAGGGGGTGATTGATGGGTGATTGATGGGTAATTAGTGGTTGTTTAGAGAAGATAACAGATGTAAACAATACATTTGGGAGGTAATCTGACGGCGGGTTTGCGGGCGATCTAATGGTGTGGGTGGGTGATCAGATTGCCCGCAAGGGGCAGGTTAGGGGCTGATTGATGGGTGGCAGTGACAGGGGGTGATTGATGGGTGATAGGTGATTGGCAGGTGATTGACAGGTGATCAGTGGGTTATTACAGGGAAGGACAGATGTAATTAATGCACTGGTGAATTGATAAGGGGGGGGGGGTCTGAGGGCAATCTGAGCGTGTGGGCGGGTGATTGGGTGCCCGCAAGGGGCAGCTTAGGGTCTGATCTGATAGGTAACAGTGACAGGTGGTGATAGGGGCTGATTGATGGGTGATTGATGGGTAATTAGTGGGTGTTTAGAGAAGATAACAGATGTAAACAATACATTTGGGAGGTAATCTGACGGCGGGTTTGCGGGCGATCTAATGGTGTGGGTGGGTGATCAGATTGCCCGCAAGGGGCAGGTTAGGGGCTGATTGATGGGTGGCAGTGACAGGGGGTGATTGATGGGTGATAGGTGATTGACAGGTGATCAGTGGGTTATTACAGGGAAGAACAGATGTAATTAATGCACTGGCGAATTGATAAGGGGGGGTCAGAGGGCAATCTGAGCGTGTTGGCGGGTGATTGGGTGCCCGCAAGGGGCAGATTAGGGTCTGATCTGATAGGTAAAAGTGACAGGTGGTGATAGGGGGTGATTGATGGGTGATTGATGGGTAATTAGTGGGTGTTTAGAGGAGAGAATAGATGTAAACAATGGATTTGGGAGGTGATCTGATGTCGGATCTGCGGGCGATCTATTGGTGTGGGTGGGTGATCAGATTGCCCGCAAGGGGCAGGTTAGGGGCTGATTGTTGGGTGGCAGTGACAGGGGGTGATTGATGGGTGATTGACGGGTGATTGACAGGTTATCAGGGAAGATAGATGCATACAGTACACAGGGGGGGGGGTCTGGGGAGAATCTGAGGGGTGGGGGGGTGATCAGGAGGGGGGGGGGGGTTAAAAAAAAATAGCGTTGACAGATAGTGACAGGGAGTGATTGATGGGTTATTAGGGGGGTGATTGGGTGCAAACAGGGGTCTGGGGGGTGGGCAGGGGGGGGTCTGAGGGGTGCTGTGGGCGATCAGTGGGCGGGGGGGGGGCAGATCAGTGTGTTTGGGTGCAGACTAGGGTGGCTGCAGCCTGCCCTGGTGGTCCCTCCGACACTGGGACCACCAGGGCAGGAGGCAGCCTGTATAATACACTTTGTATACATTACAAAGTGTATTATACACTTTGTAGCGGCGATCGCGGGGTTAACATCCCGCCGGCGCTTCCGTATGGCCGGCGGGATGTTACGGCGGGTGGGCGGAGCCAGTTGCCGGGGGAAGCGCGCGTCATCAATGACGCGATCGCTCCCCCGGCATGCCTAAAGGACGCGCCGCCTGAAGGCGTATTGCGGTCCTTTAGGCGTCCACTTTGCCGCCGCCCATGGGCTGTGGGCGGTCGGCAAGTGGTTAAAGGGTAACTGAGACGGATGAAAAGTAAAGTTTTATACATACCTGGGGCTTCCTCCAGCCCCCTTCAGGCTAATCAGTCCCTCGCTGTCCTCCACCACCCGGATCTTCTGCTATGAGTCCTGGTAAATCAGCCAGTCAGCGCTGTCCGGCCGCATGCCGCTCCCACAGCCAGGAACATTCTGCACTTGCGCAATAGTGCTGCACAGGTGTAGTATGCTCCTGGCGGCGGAGTGTGTGCATGCGCACTACGCCCGACTGGCTCAAGTACCTGGACTCATAGCAGAAGATCCAGGTGGTGGAGGAGGACAACGAGGGACTGATTATCCTGAAGGCAGCTGGAGGAAGCCCCAGGTATGTATAAAACTTTAATTTCATCTGTCTCAGGTTTACTTTGTTACACAGTAGTACTATACTCTACATATGCACTCCCCACAGAGCTGCAGGGAATCCACTGAGAATGCTGTGCACATTGAACACAGAGGTGTTGTCTATCACCCATAAACCTTGTTCAGATTGTGCATGAAGAATGTGTAATAGAGGAAGAATCTCCTCATTCCCCTGCAGAGCACCTGCACATCACTCTTACATGTATCCACACTTATATTGCCTAGGGCCTGATAGATGTTCTTTGTTCCGGTCTGTACATTTTACAAGTACTCTTACCAAGGACTAGTTTTAGTCTAAAGGGAATAAATATAGTAGTCTACATATCCTTCTCACTTCAGTTGTCTTGTAAAATTCGTTGGCAGTTGGCAGTTAAGAGACGAATTTCATGCTACATACTTTTAATCAACAAAATTGTAATATGCAAATTAGAGGAGTCGGAGTCGAGGAGTCGGAGTCGGTGGAATCCTAAACTGAGGAGTCGGAGTCGGTGGATTTTTGGACCGACTCCACAGCCCTGTATATATACGCACGCGCATATATATATATGTGTATATATATATATATATATATATATATATATAGGGAGTTATGCTAATTACATAAAATATTTGCATAAATCACAGTGAACTTAAAGAGAACCCGAGGTGAGTTCTAACAATGCTAACTGCATACAGAGGCTGGGTCTGCAAATACTGCCCAGCCTCTGTTGCTATCCCAATCCCCCCTAATTTCCCCCTTTGCTCTGCTATGCCCCATAAATCATCAGCGGAGCTGTGCCGGCTGTTTACTTCTGTAAGTGTCAGTCTCGGCTGCTCCCCTGCCTCCTCCATAGCTCCGGTCCCTGCCTGCGTCCCTTCCCTCCAATCAGTGGAGAGGGAAGGGATGCAGGCAGGGACCAGAGCTATGGAGGAGGTGGGGGAGCAGCGAGACTGACACAGGTAAACAGCCGGCTGCGACACGTTGTGTGTCGACAGCTCGGATGATTATTTATGGGGCATAGCAGAGCGAAGGGGGAACTTAGGGGGGATTGGAATAGCAACAGAGGCTGGGCAGTATATGCAGACCCAGCCTCTGTGTGCTGTTAGCATTGTTAGAACTCACCTCGGGTTCTCTTTAAAGTGTACAAGATTTAGTGAATATAACAACAAATTTAAAAATGATCAGGAGCCTATTTATTAGGTACTTAAATGATATGTTCCTTGCCACAAAGTGTTGCACCGTGGAAGTGTTACTTTGGTCAGGCTTATTTGCAGTTATGTGTTCTTTTTAAATACCAGGTAACGTGCAACATTATGTACTGAAACCAAATTATACATGTAGAGTTTAAACGTCTTAACTTCTATTTCTTACAGAATAAAGCTGCAGTCAGATATAATGGATTTATGTGAGTTTGGTGATGACCTGGATGATGATGATATTGCAGCCCAATATGTTATTCATCAAAGTATTCAAGACGCTTTCAAGAAGGATTCTGTAGTGGAGGCCATGGAGAAAAGCAGGTACAATTCTGGCTAAGCACTAGCTAAATCACTGCAATAAATTAATTGAACATTGCAACACAATAGATGATAGACAATGAAATCAATACAAGTAAAATATTAGAGTGTCTGGGTTATATAGCATAACAATGCCAAAACCACTAATGGCAACTATGCTATCATAGAGGCAGTAACTACTCACTTATGTCTGTCAGTATCTGTCTATTAGCTATACTTCATTCCATGTGGCTCATAGACCCGTATGCCATTAACTTTTTCTCCGGAGTTTTCTCTTAGGAGATAATCTTTGTATTCTCTGGAAAATAACTTTTCAGCACTTTGCAATTGAAAAAATATCAAAAAGTCGGTGAAAAAGTACTGACAAAATTTATTTCGAATATTTTCTTGCTTGTTAGTATTCAAAAGATGTTTTATTGAAAATATGTGAAAATATCACTTAGGAGAAAACTGTGAAAAAGTGAATTGCATATGGGCCATAATGTGTTATTATGTAGACAAGAGAAATGAAGCAGCACTCCTATTAATGTAAGGTGCTGGCCATGCCAAGGGATATATCTTCAGATAAATACATTTCTAGACCACCTCTTGCCTAGAAACATTTTTTTTAATTCAGTATCCATAAATAGGTAGAATGCCTCTTCAGCAGTGACTATGAATATCAGGATCATAAGCTGTATAAGCAGCAACAGAATAACCATCATATGCAGACTGAGGACAGGCATGTTGCACTCTGTTTATGCAGTTTATGTTCCTAATGTTTTTAATCCACACCATTAGTTTTAGAACAAATACTGTAATTGACAGATACATAGAAATACATTCATTTACAGTGCATTTTGCTCTGGAGCATGTGTACATCTTATACATGTATGTGTACACATGTATTTTAAAATTGTACAGTTCTTTGCAGTTGCCCCCTTTTTTAAAGAGAGACTGAAGCGAGTATAAAACTTGCTTCAGCTCTTCTATTCAGCAGGGGCATGTGTGCCCCTGCTAAAACGCCACTATCCCGCGGCTGAAGGGGGGTCCCTTACCCCCCAAACCCCCTCGTCTACTCACGGGGATCTCTTCCTGTTTGAGGCAGGGCTAATGCACGCAGCCCTGCCTCACACGCGTCTATCAGCGCGTATCGCCGCCTCTCCCCCGCCCCTCTCAGTCTTCCTTCACTGAGAGGGGCGGGGGAGAGGCGGCGATGCGCCGCTGATAGACTCGCTGAGAGGCAGGGCTGCAGCCGATAGCCCTGTCTCAACAGCAGCAAAATCTACAACCAAGTTGGTCGTAGATTTTGCAAGGGGGGATTTGGGGGGTAAGGGACCCCCGTTCAGCCGCGGGATAGCGGCGTTTTAGCAGAGGCACACATGCCCCTGCTGAATATAAGCTCTGAAGCGAGATTTATTCTCGCTTCAGAGTCTCTTTAACCACTTCACCCCAAAGGCGTTTTTTACCCTAACGGACAAGAGCGATCTTCACCTTTCAGTGCTCATCCCTTTCATTTGCCAATAGCTTAATCACTACTAATCACAATTAAATGATCTATATCTTGTTTTTTTTCACCCCCAATTGGGCTTTTTGGCGTTGATATTTGTTTTCAGTAATTACTTTATTTTCTATGCATTTTAAAGGGAAAAACAAGGAAAAAAATGAAAAAAAAAATACACTATTTCTCCAATTTCATCCCCTTTAGTTTCAATATAAATACTGCTACTGTGCATAAAACCTACACATTTTATCTGCCTATTTGTTCTGGCTATCACAAGATTTTAATTATGTTTCTAGTACAAAGTATGGTGACAATATAGTATTTGGAAATAAAGGTGTATTTTTTTCTATGGTGTTTTTTTTTTCACTCTTTTCATGTGCACATGCACGGGAATGCACCCGCAGGAGCGTGCACAGGCACAGCGGCAGCAGCATTGTCTGACTTATAAAAACGTCCTGGAGCCATTAAGAGGCTCTAGCAGGACGTTTTTATAAGTCAGCTTGTCATTAAGTGGTTAAGAACACAGAGGCCCACGTGCAAGTAACATTTTCTCTGAGTTTTCTCCTAAGTGATATTTTCCAAACTTGCCAATAAAATGCCTTTTAAACCATCAGCAAGCAAGAAAAAAAACATTTTCATAGCTCCTTTTGCCTACTTTTTGGTACCCTTTTAAATTGCAAAGTGCTGAAAAATGATTTTAAATACAAGATGAAAAAATATCTCCAAGGAGAAAACTCAGGAGAAAAAGTTAATTGCATACAGTCACTTAGTGGGGGAACAAACAGAAATAAAACTCAGTGGGGGTTCTAAAAATATTGAACCTATCAAAGTCTAAAAACATGTTGCCTGAAGCCCTTTTCTAGAGGAACATTGCAACCCCGCCGTCAGTTTGGGTCTTAAAGGGGCACTTAAGTCAGGAATAAAAAAAATCAGTTTTATTTGCCTGGAGCTTCTACCAGCCCTCCTGCAGCCTTCCCATGCCCTTGCAGTCACTCACCGAGCCTCCACTCCCCTGCTGTGAGCTAGTTTCATTTTCGCTGACAGGCCCTGACAGGGAGTCGGCTGGCTTTCTGCACCTGCGCAGGCCTGGCCACGCGTATCCTTCTTCATGTTCCCATCCTCAATAGCAGGGGTGCAGCTAAGGTTTTGGTGGCCCCAAGCAGTCCATAACTTGACAGCAAGCAATGGGCAGCGCTCACAGGCTGCAAGTGAAGTGAAAGCTCCAGAGATATGCCCAGCCCCTTGGGGCTAAATACACACCTTGAATACAAATCAGATGCAAATTATGTGCTAACACTAATCTAAATGATAAAATTTGAATGCAAGCTGACACCCCTGGAGGCAGCTAGCCTGAAGTATACTTAAGTTTTGTACAGCAGAAGGAAATGGCAACGCTTCCAAACAGACGCTGCACCTGAATTGACTACCTGCACAAGTATGCAGAGCTCGACTAACTGGCAGGTTACACACCTTGCATTCAAAACAGGTACAGTAAAGGGGGCGTTAGCTTCAGCATAAGTTGTGCACAAATTATCCCTAATAGACTCTCCTACGGCGGTGACGTGCCCCAACAGGAGAGAAACTAACCACTAATCTAGCAGTGAAACATATCAAAAAGTGAAACATGTTCAAACAATGAAAATTGTCCAAAAAAGAAAAAAAAAGGGTTAAAACCTCAAACTAATGTAACAGTGAAGCATATTCAACAGTGAAACTTATCCAACAGTGAACCCTAGCTAGTCTAAAATTAAAATCATAATCCTTACCTGGTGCAGCTAGCCATAAATGGTATACACATTTGTTCAAAAGACAGCAAGCAATGGGCAGCGCTCACAGGCTGCAAGTGAAGTGAAAGCTCCAGAGATATGCCCAGCCCCTTGGGGCTAAATACACACCTTGAATACAAATCAGATGCAAATTATGTGCTAACACTAATCTAAATTCAAAAATTTGAATGCAAGCTGACACCCCTGGAGGCAGCTAGCCTGAAGTATACTTAAGTTTTGTACAGCAGAAGGAAATGGCAGCGCTACCTGCACAAGTATGCAGAGCTCGACTAACGGGCAGGTTACACACCTTGCATTCAAAACAGCTACAGTAAAGGGGGCGTTAGCGTCAGCTTGCATTCAAATTTTAGAATTTAGATTAGTGTTAGCACATAATTTGCAACTGATTTGTATTCAAGGTGTGTATTTAGCCCCAAGGGGCTGGGCATATCTCTGGAGCTTTCACTTCACTTGCAGCCTGTGAGCGCTGCCCATTGCTTGCTGTCTTTTGAACAAATGTGTATACCATTTATGGCTAGCTGCACCAGGTAAGGATTATGATTTTAATTTTAGACTAGCTAGGGTTCACTGTTGGATATGTTTCACTGTTGAATATGCTTCACTGTTACATTAGTTTGAGGTTTTAACCCTTTTTTTTCTTTTTTGGACAATTTTCATTGTTTGAACATGTTTCACTTTTTGATATGTTTCACTGCTAGATTAGTGGTTAGTTTCTCTCCTGTTGGGGCACGTCACCGCCGTAGGAGAGTCTATTAGGGATAATTTGTGCCCAACTTATGCTGAAGCTAACGCCCCCTTTACTGTACCTGTTTTGAATGCAAGGTGTATAACCTGCCCGTTAGTCGAGCTCTGCATACTTGTGCAGGTAGTCAATTCAGGTGCAGCGTCTGTTTGGAAGCGCTGCCATTTCCTTCTGCTGTACAAGTCCATAACTTGAGGCCCCATGCACGAAAGCGCTGCTTCTAAAAAATGGATAGCCACACCTCAAAACAAAGCGGCGAAAATGGGCGTGGCCAAAACATGATGTGGGTGGACCCAAATACTAGCAGTTTCTAGGCTAAATTGGACCCAGGGCGAGGCGTAAAATGTGCCCCCAACGTGGAGACAGGTATAGGTGCCCGGAGTATAGGTAGCCAGCTATAGGTTCCACCCCAGTATAGGTAGCCCATATAGTTGCCCCCAGTATAGGTTAGATAGGTAGGTGCCCCCATATAGGTTAGATAGGTAGGTGCCTCCAATATAGGTAGCCAGTATATTTGCCCCAGTATAGGTTAGATAGGTATATGCCCCCAGTATAGGTTAGATAGGTATATGTCCCCAGTATAGGTTACATAGGTATATGCCCCCAATATGGGTTAGATAGGTATATGTCCCCAGTATAGGTTAGATAGGTATAAGCCCCCAGTATAGGTTAGATCGGTATATGCCCCCCAGTATAAGTTACATAGGTATATGCCCCCAGTATAGGTTAGATAGGTGTATGCCTCCAGTATAGCTTAGATAGGTATATGTCCCCAGTATAGGTTAGATAGGTATATGTCCACAGTATAGGTTAGATAGGTATATGCCCCCAGTATAGGTTAGATAGGTATATGCCCCCAGTATAGGTTAGATAGGTATATGTCCCCAGTATAGGTTAGATAGGTATATGCCCCCAGTATAGGTTACATAGGTATATGCCCCCAGTATAGGTTACATAGGTATATGCCCCCAGTATAGCTTAGATAGGAATATGCCCCCAGTATGTGCACAGCAGTATTGTGACGCTCCACACCCCTGGGTATAAGCATCCAAAGCTGTACCAGCCTGCATGGTTCAAGCTCACCACCACCACCTCTGAGCCCTTGCCAGGTCACTTGACAAGGGGATCTTCTCCACCTCTCATGGACCAAGAGGTGGTGGAGGTGGATGATGTCCTGTGGGGAAGGGGGACAGCTGTCATCAGGGAGTCCCGAGACATGTCAACCCCCTCCCCAGGAGGAATGAGAGTAGGGGGACATAGTACCCCTGACCAGCGCTGGTATAGGGGGACAGAGTTTCCACAAAGGCAAAGAACTATAACAACACAACAAACAATTCATATGAATTCTAACTCCTTTATTCATCTTCTAAATTAAAAACAAAACAAAACACCTTAGCATTGAGGAAAAAAAACATAGGCTCAATACTAGCTCCTTGTGCTCAAGCCTTCCCACTTCCTTCAGTAGCACCTCCCAGATTTTGATGACAACAGGTTGTGAATTGTCCAGCGGCTCGACCTTATTTGTGATTGATTAATCAATCTTACATAAGAACTAGCATACAAATGGTTCAATTACTGCTGTCGCATTGGAGAAACCTGTCCGATTACATTGCGATCGAGAATTCGTTCGAAATTGACCGGATTATCGATTGCATTTAGGATCGAGGGTTACTATTGCATGGTGTAGAGCCTGCTGAAAGTAGAAGGAATGTGGAGGCTGCTATTGCTGACTTCTTTATATACTACATGCCAGGTTGATGTGCTATTCCTCTGCCTATAATATCTACTGAGACACTGACTTAAAACAACAAAACAAGCATGCAGATTAGGTATTCTGGCTTCATGCATGTTGCAGGTATGTGACTCAGACATTGCTGAAGCCAAAAGACAGACGGCAATCAGCATTTTCACAATCTGGATAAAAGATGGCAGCCTCCACATGCCTCTTTATTTTAATGCCATGCTTAGAATGAGCTATGAGTGAGTTATAGCACATATAATAATAAACATAATAACTTCTGTCTCTTTCTCAGCTCCTATTCCATGAGTCCTGAACACGACAAGATTGTGGCTGCCATACAAGTTGGTAGGTTAAACCACTAACTTAACATACTATTCTGTCACATATCTGCAGCAGTGAATATGACATGCTCTAGTTCAGTGTTTCTCAACACTATTGCAGCATGTATTACCCTATTGACCCTTTAGCTGCCACATATGGAAAACCATATGTGCACTGCAGAGCCACATTTTGTCTGCCATCCCCCCCTTGTAGCGTGGCAGAGTATGCAGAGCGACATGAAGCAGGGTATCAGTTGAAAAGGATGCCGCCATAGACTTCAATGTTAGTTGCCGCGATTAGCAGCTAGAAGTGGTGAAAATGACGCCCGTTATTTTATAGCAGCTATATTTAGACGCCCACAATTTTTTCTGGCAATATTCTCATGGGGTTATATATTTTTAGCCAAAATTTTGGCCTATATTCCCCCATCAATTTTTGTGTCTGTATTTTCTTTTTACATTTTGTCTACATGTTACATAGTTACATAGTTATTTTGGTTGAAAAAAGACATACGTCCATCGAGTTCTCAACAAAATTATACGGCTATATTTTCCCCACACATATCGGCTATATTTTGCTGCTATAACTTTTGGCTATATTTTCCCTCTATAAGTTCTCAACAAAATTAAGCCGTTATTCTTTCCCTACATGAATATCGGCTATATCTTCCCTCTATATGTCCTCAACAAAATTAAGCGGCTATGTTTTCCCCTGAATACAATATATAGCGGCTATATTTTACTGCTATAATTTACCGCTATAGTTTACCATCAACTTCTTGTCGGTATTTTCTATTAACATTTTGTCTATATTGCTATCATTTTTGGCTATATTTTACGGTGAATTTTTTGTCTGTATATTCTATTAACATTTCCTTTTTATATTCTCAACATAATTATGTGGCTATATTTTCCCCACACATATATCGGTTATATCCTTCAAAAATTGCGGCTACAACAATCTCACTGCATACCATAGTTAAGGTTAGGCACCACCATGGGGGGTTACGGTAAGGGCGCTGGAGAGGGGGGTGTTAAGGTTAGGCACCACCATGGGGGGTTACGGTAAGGGCGCTGGAGAGGGGGGTGTTAAGGTTAGGCACCACCATGGGGGGTTACAGTAAGGACGCTGGAGGGGGGGGGTGTTAAGGTTAGGCAGCACCATGGGAGGGTTAAGGTTGAGCACTAGCATGGGGGTTAAGGTTAGGTGCCAGTGGAGGTTAATATTAGGCACCACTGTGGGGGGTTAAGGTTAGGCACCATCATGGGGGGTTAAGGGCCAAGGGATTTTAAGGTTAGGTGCCATTGAGGTCCTCTTCCTCTACCAAGTGACAACTGTAATACCAACATCTCCTCCTGGATCCTGATCACATGATATGACATGATCGGAACCCAGAGGAGGGTCTCAGCATTACAGTACCGCCCAGTATATCACCCCTCTTCCACCACCGGACAGTGTTGCAATGCTGACACCATCCTCTGGGACCCAGAACAGGATGTTGGCATTGAAGTGCTGCGGGTGGAGAAAGAGATGAGGAGATCCAATCCAGCATCCGGATAGGTAAATATGTAACTTTACCCTGCGCCCACTCTGCATTAGGCTGCCCAAGATTAGATGGCTGAGAATGCCCTGCCCTGAGTTACGGTACTTCACATGAGATAACGCGAGCAGGGCTGTTAAAAGGTTAATGACTGCGATGGCCGAGTACCCCTTATTGCTGGTAACTTCCCCCCACCCCCCTCCCTGATGCATATATATATATATATATATTTGTTAGGTGTATTCCATGATTGAGATTAAAATTCTTTTTCAACATTCCTTAGACCTTTTAATTAGCAATTAATGCATACATGTATACTATGTTATAATAGATTGATTATGACAGGCACAAGTACCCCCATGAACCCTTCTAAAGTCCCCCTGTGTACCACGTGTTAAGAATCTAGTCTCTAGATTTATAGGATTAATAAGCACAGGCTGTCCTAGACGTGTTATACAAAATAATAATAACTTCCCTCTGTTACTTTGACAGTATCAACAACCTACACTATGTTTTGATATGATCCAAGTGAGAATTGGGAATGGATACATTGCAAACTAAATAATAACAGCATGAAATATATAAGGGTCTGGACACGTTAATGCACTTGTGTCTACTTTTTAGCATCTTCAACATTGACATGTTGCTGGAAAAGCAAACAGAAGTGGGTTAATGTGTTCAAGTATAGTCCACTATAGTGTAGTATGTCAACAATGATACTAGTAGATAAGTAACAATAGAAATACAAACCTGGATTGCAAAAAAGCACCCCTAAGAGAACGCTCACTTAGTTAAATGTTAGCCCATCTGGAAAAGGCGCACTCCAAATAAAGAAATAGGCCCATATGCAATTCATTTTTTCACCTGAGTTTTCTTTTAGGTGGTATTTTCACAACTTGTAAATAAAATGCTTTTGAAAACACCAACAAGCAAACAAATACGCAAAATAATTTTGACAGTACTTTTCTTATTGCAAAGTGCTAACAAGTTATTTTAAATTAAAGATGAAAAATTATCACTTAGGAGAAAACTCAGGTGAAAAAGTGAATTGCATATGGACTATAAAGAGAAAAAATATCAGAATAGAAGTACTCAGTAAGAAATAAAATTATTTAAAAACAGATTAAAATGGAGGCAAGTATTGGCTTAGCTCCACAGAGGTCACAAACCAAAGTTCTGCAGCCAACAAGTTTATTGAATGCAGTTTAGACAGCATGTTTCATGAAACACCACTCACTTTTTCACAATTTTTAATATATTTGTGGATTCAAACATTACGATCAGTTTTACAGATTGACTGTAAATTTTATCACACACCTTTTTCAATTTTTAAGAAAAAAAAAAGAAAAACTCTGAAAAAATTGCTTGGATCTATAAATCGAAAAACAAAAATTCTAAATTCCTGGAACTCACAGGTATTAATAGCTCGGTGACACCCCACCATGTGGGGGAGCATAAGTCTGAAAAGTTACAATACAACAGAGACAATGAAAGACAGACTCTGTGTCAACTTCACCGATAATTAGCTTTGTTCAAAAATACAAAAACACTGTATACACACTAACCTATCACCTTAAAACCATAAAAGTCACTCTCTACGTTGAAAAATTGCACAGCCGGCTGGGCTCACACTAATCGGCACACTTCATACACGCCAGTCACACCTGGGATTCCAATATAGTACTACTGTATTTCCTGACACTAAGTGCCACTGCAGGAGCTATACTTCAACTGAAGACAGGTACTATTCGCAGCTAGTAAACCACTGACATAGCAGAAGATATCCAGGCAAGTTCACAGGTGCAATTAGGTTAATTCCACAATACATCCAGCATTAGCACAGTATGTGCCCTAGATCATTACATCACAGTCAAAGGATGCCGCCACACTGAGGCTCTCACCACTCGGTAGTTTCATCCACGGCTGTCGATCCTCCTGCTGCTGTGGATAGGTATTGCTATGTTCTAAGTTCACTTGCCATGCAGCTACTTGCTTCCACAATAGGAAAAAGCAATAATGGAGTCCCTCTGATGTAGGTATTGGCCAGCCTAAACGTGTGCACACATGCCCCAGTAGTAAGTAGATACGATCCACGCCACCCTTCTTGTAAATTGCCTTCCATGCAGTCAGCCGGCGCCAGGATCCGTTGTAGGCTTCTCCAGGGCTTGTGAACCGTGAGTGCAGAGAGTGAGTACGCCTGCACCACGCGTATCGGCCGCTTAATCATGTGATCCTATATATCAAGAAATTGATCAAAATTTTCTGCCACTCCCGACTGACATATATAAAAAGAAAAAAAAAAGAAGGGCACATTTCTCACTCGGAAAAAATAGAGCTTTAAATATTCTGTACAACTGATCATTTTTATTGAAAAACTGGAAAAAAAAATCTTTTTATTGTATTGTGTGTGTGACCACCTCACATGTTGCAATAAAAAGATTACATTTTATGGCAATTTGGTAAAAAGGATCGGTTATACAGAAAAATCAAACTTTTTTTTTCTTTATTCAAGCGAGCAATCTTATTTAACTTCCTGTTTTTTATATAGTTACAGTATATAGATATAAGTTGATTGTTAGTGGCTGATTCTTCTGATCAATATTTATGAATTGTGTAGGACATACTGTAATTTTTTTCATAATCGGGAAAAACATGAACACAGGTGGATACACTGGTCAGATTTTTTTTTAAGTTACAATTAATCAGAAAGAAGAAATACAAAAATTGTATGGTCTATAGATGTTGAAGGTAGCCACACATGGTGCAATTTTTTTATATTTTTTTCTTGAACTGTCGTTTATAGCCACCATTAGACTGATACGGTAGGAGTGCCTCTAAAAACGAAATTAATCCCTCTGCGGATACAGAAATGAGCATGACTGCTTCTATCACCAGTGGCGTAGCAATAGGGGGTGCAGAGGTTGCGATTGCACCGGGGCCCTTGAACCAGAGGGGCCCGGAGGAACCATCCCTGAACCGCAGTATTAGCTCTTTATTGGACCTGTGCTGATAATGATCACTTCTATAGATGCTTTGAATTATAATAATCATTAACAAACTGTTCCTCACCCCCTTTTTGTACCTCTGACATTTTGGCTGTCCTTGGCAGGTTTTGGTGCACCATAACAATTGTGTTCAGAGTGCTTGGGGGGGCCCTAATGTAAAACTTTCACTGGGGCCCACAGCTCCTTAGCTACGCCACTGGCTATCACACAAGTGTTACTTTGTTCAGCTTTCAGCAACCCACTCTGTTTTGGTATGCTCCGTTATGATGCACTTATTTTGCAGTCTAGACTAATGTTATAAACTATTATTCAAATGCCTTTTAGTATGTAGTAGCATTTATTACTTATGTTAATGCTACAATCCTAATTAATCTCTTTAAGGAGATGAGCAGACGTTAATAAAACTGAGTGACAACTGCTCTGCGTTCAATGAGGCGGATGATCGAGGCTGGATACCTCTTCATGAGGCAGCGGCACAAAAAAGTCAGAAGATTTTAGAAATAACATTCAAATGTGAGTATTCTGTATATTACACTGGCAGTGATTACTATAAAACTACAGTGTCTGATGTAGTGTCTGATGAGACTGATGTATATAAAAAGAGTATGAAGAGCAGTGACCAAAGAGGAGTCTTAAAGTGACCCTGTGTCAAATCTAATGAAGTACTGTGAGGATTGTAGGGGTAAAGTTGTACTGTATATAGCTTTACCATCTTCACTATAGTGATTCTGTGTACAAAGATACAGAGGACTGTTTCCAGTGTTAGAATGCTGGCATCCCCTAAATCTCATGATGTAACCAGTATGCATTATTTGGACTCCAAAACAGCTGATAAAAACAGTTGGTCTTGGAGACATGCGCAGTTACCCTAAATATTGGGATGCCCAGAAGCAATGCTAGAATCTCTGGGAAGGACTGCACCACTCTCCGTACAGGGTGCACCATTCTCCATATGAGTTTCCCATTTACTTTGGTACAGCAGCAAGCATTAAGCAAGTGATATCCCACCTCCTTCTGTCACTTGACTATAGTTTGGTACAGTACTATGTAGTAAATGTGCACCCCATACGGAGAATGGTGCACCCTGTACATAGAATGGTTCCACATTTTGTCACATTACTGCCACAAACCTGAATCAATTGTATTGAAATTCCACATGAAAGAGCAATACAAAGTGGTGTACACGTGAGAAGTGGAACGAAAATCATACATGATTCCAAACATTTTTTACAAATAAACAACTGCAAAGTGGCGTGTGCGTAATTATTCAGCCCCCTTTGGTCTGAGTGCAGTCAGTTGCCCATAGACATTGCCTGATGAGTGCTAATGACTAAATAGAGTGCACCTGTGTGTAATCTAATGTCATTACAAATACCAGCTGCTCTGTGACGGTCTCAGAGGTTGTCTAAGAGAATATTGGGAGCAACAACACCATGAAGTCCAAAGAACACACCAGACAGGTCAGGGATAAAGTCATTGAGAAATTTAAAGCAGGTTTAGGCTACAAAAAGATTTCCAAAGCCTTGAACATCCCACGGAGCACTGTTCAAGCTATCATTCAGAAATGGAAGGAGTATGGCACAACTGTAAACCTAACAAGACAAGGCTGTCCACCTAAACTCACAGGCCGAACAAGGAGAGCGCTGATCAGAAATGCAGTCAAGAGGCCCATGGTGACTCTGGACGAGCTGCAGAGATCTACAGCTCAGGTGGGGGAATCTGTCTATAGGACAACTATTAATCGTGCACTGCACAAAGTTGGCCTTAATGGAAGAATGGCAAGAAGAAAGCCATTGTTAACAAAAAAGCATAAGAAGTCCCGTTTGCAGTTTGCCACAAGCCATGTAGGGGACACAGCAAATATGTGGAAGACGGTGCTCTGGTCAGATGAGACCAAAACTGAACTTTTTGGCCAAAATGCAAAACGCTATGTGTGGCGGAAAACTAGCACTGCACATCACTCTGAACACGCCATCCCCACTGTCAAATATGGTGGTGGCAGCATCATGCTCTGGGGTGCTTCTCTTCAGCAGGGACAGGGAAGCTGGTCAGAGTTGATGGGAAGATGGATGGAGCCAAAAACAGGGCAATCTTGGATGAAAACCTTTTGGAGTCTGCAAAAGACTTGAGACTGGGGCGGAGGTTCCCCTTCCAGCAGGACAACGACCGTAAACATAAAGCCAGGTCCACAATGGAATGGTTTAAAACAAAACATATCCATGTGTTAGAATGGCCCAGTCAAAGTCCAGATCTAAATCCAATCGAGAATCTTTGGCAAGATCTTAAAGGGAACCAGAGAGGTTCAAAAAAAGGTTTTATACATACCTGGGGCTTCCTCCAGCCCCATACGCACGGATCGCTCCCACGCCGCCGTCCTCTGTTGCCTGGATCCGCCGGTACCGGGTCCCGTCATTGCCGGCCAGTCGACCGGCGGACGCGGCTGATTCTCCGCATCACACAGAGCTCCCTCTATACAAGTACGCATGAGGCTGCCTACTGCGCAGCCGCATGCGTACGGGTATGGAGGGAGCCCCTGTGACGCGGATAATTGGCCGCGTCCGCCGGAAGTGACGGGCTCGGTACCGGCAGTTCCAGGAAGCGGAGGATGGCGGTGTGGGAGCGATCCAGGCTTATGGGGCTGGAAGAAGCCCCAGGTATGTATAAAAGCTCTTTCTATTTCCAGGCTCCATTCCTCTCTGGTTCCCTTTAAAACTGCTGTTCACAAACACTGTCCATCTAATCTGACTGAGCTGGAGCTGTTTTGCAAAGAAGAATGGGCAAGGATTTCAGTCTCTAGATGTGCAAAGCTGGTAGAGACATACTCTAAAAGACTGGCAGCTGTAATTGCAGCAAAAGGTGGTTCTACAAAGTATTGACTCAGGGGGCTGAATAATTACACACACCCCACTTTGCAGTTATTTATTTGTAAAAAATGTTTGGAATCATGCATGATTTTCATTCCACTTCTCACGTGTACACCACTTTGTATTGGTCTTTCACGTGGAATTTCAATACAATTGATTCATGTTTGTGGCAGTAATGTGACAAAATGTGGAAAACTTCAAGGGGGCCGAATACTTTTGCCAGCCACTGTATATGCACTGTTGGTGGTACTTGAGAACAGGGTTGGGAAGCCCCAATCCAGGGCATACCAACGCCACACTGGCCTCTATACAGTCTATAACAGTGATGGCTAACCTTGGCACTCCCGCTGTGGTGGAACTACAAGTCCCATGAGGCATTGCAATACTGTGACAGCTCTAAGCATAATTCAGGGAGGCAGAGGCATGATGGGATTTGTAATTTTGTCACAGCTGGAGTGCCTAGGTTAGCCATCACTGGTCTATAAGCACTTCTAACTGCTGAAGTGACTGTAGCCTGACCCTCCCACCATACCAAACATAGTCCTGCATTGGAGTAGAGGCTGGCTTATAATTGCCCACAAAGATCCACCACACCCCACAAAGATCCAAAACACCCTGTCCATCTGTCGGGACTAGTTCCAAGTCAGGTAAGCAGGATGAGGTGTGGCTTTGTTGAGTATGGGCACACCCTTTTCTAGAATTGTCTTAGCTTATAGATTTCTGTGTTGACAAACAAATGTTACCATTTTGTATCTCATTTCAGCTTCTAGTTACAGTGCTTGGGAGCAAGAAACATTAAAAGGTGAAACACCACTGTTCCTGGCAGTGGATAACTGCAGACCCGAAAACGTCAGCTTCCTGTTGTTAAATGGCTGCGATCCTGATGCCAAGAATCATGCCGAGGAGTCTCCCCTTATGACAGGTAATAAAAGCAAACCTGTTAGCAGATGCTACTGTGAGGAAAACTTGCTGCTTGTAGCACGTTTGAGGAGAATCAAATGACAAGCTAAGCAGCCAATGGGAAGAGATGGGACTGGAATTTATCACAAAGTACAGCATTTAATTGGTCATTCATTATAGAATTACGTGACAGATTGTTCAATGGAAATTCCACTTTTTAAATTGCAACCTTTGCAAGGATTAATAACAATATGATTTGAACATATTTACTGAAATTTTAGGCCCCTATCACACATCCAGTGTCGCATCATGTAGCAGTACGCTCCCCCGCCACAATAACCATTAATCTAAATGAAATATGCCACACTACCAGCTGGTTCCCTCCAGCCCCCTGTAGGTCATGGGCTCCCCCGCCATCCTCCGGGATTTCTCCATTGTCCCGCAGTTAGCTGCCACAATTCCACAGTCCTGCTCTACTGAGCATGTATAGTCCAGGTCATGTGCTCCCCCTGATCAGGCAACCGTGGACAGGAGTTCTGCGCCTGTGTGGTTACAGTCTTAGCGAACTGGTCATGCACATGTCCAGGACCACGTATGCGCCATGTACAATGACTGGGGAATTTAAAGGAGATGATTGCAGGACAACAGAAAAAGCCCAGGAGGATGTCAAGGGAGCCTTCAACCTACAGGGGGCTGGAGGAAGCCCTAGGGAAGTATAAATGTTTACACAAAACAAAGATATGAGATATCTACCATACATGACTTCTAGGAGATTGAGGCTGGTCTCACCTTAATAAGAACATACTTGTAGCAAATTGTTTTTTAAGGGAGCACAAAGCATATATTTTATCAAAAAATTGTACAAATGTAATTGTATAAAGATATCACTCACAACTCTGTACAAAAATCGACCTAAAAATAAAGCAAAGTGATCACATAAATTTGCATAAGGCCTTATGACTGTTCCTTTAAGGAGTGCACTCCAATTCCCTAAACAAAATACTGTAGTTCAAAAATCGTTCATTTTTGAACTTTGATAGATGTAAGATGTTCCATGTTAAAGGGAAGGTCCAAGCAAAAAAAAAAAATGAGTTTCACTTACCTGGGGCTTCTACCAGCCCCATGCAGCCATCCTGTGCCCTCGTAGTCACTCACTGCTGCTCCAGTCCCCCGCTGGGAGCTTTCTGACCTCGGAGGTCAGGGCTGAATTGCGTACATTTTTACACATTCCCGCTAGTGCAGGAACATTAACGCATACATTTTTACGCGTTAGTGGTGCAACGCGTACATTTTTGTTCCTGCACTAGCTGGAATGCGTAAAAATGTATGCAATGTGGCCCTGACCTCCGAGGTCAGAAAGCTGCCAGCGGGGGACTGGAGCAGCAGTGAGTGACTACGAGGGCACAGGATGGCTGCATGGGGCTGGTAGAAGCCCCAGGTAAGTGAAACTCATTTTTTTTTTTTGCTTGAACCTTCCCTTTAATGATTTTATTACCTGTTCCACTGAAAGAACTACATATCAGATACGCTGTCCTTGTGACCTAATTTACCCAGGAAAAACACATAGGCCTTTAAATGTGAGTATTAGAGAGCATTTTTCTGTCATAACCAACCCGAATGTTGCCAGAAAGAAAATGAATCCACTAGCATTACATATGCGTTCGGTTCATAATGCAGATGTGAGAGGTCTGAAATTCATGGCAATATACAGGTTATATGATAGTCCACGACGAGGGGATTATGATCAGCTGTTATTAAGTTATTATGCTGGGTGCACTCATAGCAGAAACGCTAGCATTGCGTAAAACGCTGCGCTTTATGCAGCAATGTTAGTCAATGAGACAGGAATAAATGCAGAGACCTGCGATTTACAGTATGCATTTCACAAATGCTGGTTTTGTTGCATATTATGCAGGATCTGTGCCAAAACGCACCTAATGAAAGTCAATGGAAACGCAATGGATTGCGTTTAGTATGCGTTTTTGATGCTTTTTTGATGCATTTTATAAAAAATAAACAAATAAAGATTTCTGAAGTATTTCCGCTTCCTGTTGTCTTCTTAGTGATTTGCGTAAATGTAAATACTGTATAAAAACGCTTACAAAACGCACGCAAAACACATGAAAAATCCATCTGCATTACAAAAACCACAAACGCACCAAAAATGAAGCAAAAACGCAAAAAAAACCCCAAATAAGATTAACATAAAGGCCCATTCGCACTAGAAATCGCTAATCGCAAACGCTAAGCGATTTTTTTCCAGTGTTTTTTCCTAGAGATTTTCCAGCAATTTTTCACTGTGCAGAAAGCGTTTTTTCAGCGATTAGTGTTTTGCAATTTCTAGTTCAATAAGCTGTGTCTGTCTTCAATAAACAGTAAATTACATCTGCACAGGAAAAAGAGGTGTTTTGTGGGTAAACTGCAAGGTTTGTTGGGTAAAATCGATGGCAAAACTCTGTTGATTGTGAACAGGCCAGCGCTTCCAGAGCGATTTACCAGCGCTCCTATACTTGACATTGAAACGCTAATCGTTCAGAATATGCTGCATGCAATGTGTTTGCGTTCCAGCAAATCACAAATCGCTTAGATGACAACACTTCCATATACATTTCATCGTGCAAGCGTTTTTAAAAACGCTAGCGTTATTCAGTGATGCTGAAATTGCTTGTAAAGCGCACAAGTGTGAATAGGACCTAAAACATGACATAAAACGCTACTTTTTCATGCTATGTCATATGTGAACCCAGCCTCTTACAATAAAATTTGTACAATTTTTTGATAAATAAATTATGCTTTGTACTCCCTTAAAAAACAATTTTGCTACAAGTATAAATGTTTGTTTTTTTGATCTCAGGTACACACTAATGATCTCAAGCAGGCTCGGACAGGGCCGGCAGGAGCTCGGGAGTTCGCCTGGTAGGCCTCCCTTTTAGTGGCCCCTGGGGGTCCCGAGCACTGCAGGAGGGGCACAGCGCAGGAAGGTGGAGCAGCGGCGGGCACAGAGCAGCAGGGGGGGGGGGAGTCTCCCCCCCGCCTCTCTCACCTGGGGGTCCCCCCTTCCGCGCTTCCCCCTCCAAGCTACAATGTGCAACTGCAGAGCAGCAGCGAGCGGGGAACCAAACAACTTACTACTTCCTGGTTCCCGCTCTGCGTTCCACTGCTCTGGTCTTCTCTGCTGTACTGTCCAATCACGCTCTCACTGGGCTTCCTGTAAGAGCGTGATTGCACAGCAGAGAAGACCAGAGCAGCAGCAGGCAGAGCGGGATCATGCAGGAAATAGTAGAAAGTTGTTGCCCGCTCGCTGCCGCTGCGCATTCTAGCCTGGAGGGGGGAGCGGTGAAGGGGGGGCCCCCAGGTGAGGGAGGGGGGGAGACTGCCTCCCTTCCCCGCTGCTATGTGCCTGCCGTTGCTCTTCCTTCAGGCTACCTAGTCTGGGGACACCTGTAGACCTGGCTAAACTGGGGAAACCTATAAACCTGACTAAATTGGGGACACCTATAGACCTGGATCAACTGGGGACACCTACAGACCTGGCTCAACTGGGGACACCTATAGACCTGGCTCAACTGGGTACACCTATAGACCTGGCTCAACTGGGTACACCTATAGACCTGGCTCAACTGGGGACACCTATAGACCTGGCTCAACTGGGGACACCTATAGACCTGGCTCAACTGGGGACACCTATAGACGTGGAAAGAAGGCCTTATTTCTACAAAAGTTGTGCACTGGTTTTGCTTGAGAAGTCAAGCAACCGGTGTAAGGCCTCTTTTCCATGGACTGTTGAGCTGTGTGCTCAGCAAGCAGTTACCAGGCAGCAGTGAGCAGTTGTGAGAGTTTGAGAGACATTTCACTGCCTATCAACAGTCCGTGGAAAAGAGGCCTGAACATCCCGTTAGGCATGGCAGTTAGTTGAGACTACCATCTGATTAACTGGAAGTTTATTGTATACATAAAACTGGAGTAAACTGCATGGACCTTTGTCTTTGCAGTATTTTCTGGATGCATGGATGATTTTCGCACTGGCAGGGGATGTCCTTTAAAACCAGATCTCAGGGCAGGCAAAAGGATTACAAACTAGAACTGTGCAGTAGATTTCTTTATTTATTGGAATTATTATGATTTTTGTTACCATAACTACCTTTTTATTTCTGTTTAGCAATACGGCATGGGTGTTATGATATTGCAGCTTTTCTGCTGCGTTACAATGCCAGCGTGAACTTACCCTGTGCTGATAACAGGACGGCTCTGCATGAAGCAGCAAAACTGGGCCGTAAAGATATTGTGGGTCTCTTGCTTCGTTTGGGAGCTCATCCCGACTATGCCAGTAACTTTGGGCTTACACCACTGGCCCTGGCTGCTCAGTGTGGCCACACTGATGTCATGGAGATGCTCATACAAAAAGGTAAGCATAAGGCTTATAAGCTCCGTAAGTAAGCATGAAGCATGTATTGTTCAAACGTGCCAAAAGGATCAGTAAAAGGGATCTACAGTATGGGTGTCTTAGTCTTCTATCATGACTTCGGCCTGGGACCCACTAGCAGCGCCAGGGGAGCCTCTGGGCATAGGCAGTACAGGCCATTGCCTGGAGTGCCATTGGTCCTGGGGGTGCCATGTTGCTGGATTAATCCCTGCCCCCAAATTAAGCCCTGCCTCGGGACTAAGCCCCACCCCCTTGGGTGTTCTATTACTTGCTTCTGCTGCATTTACTTAGCGTAAGTTGCAGGCAGCTGTCACCCCTGTGCCTTGTGCATCATTCTTTTCCCTTTTGTGCCTCCTTCTGCCCCTTTGTGCCTCCTTCTGTCCCTTTGTGCCTCCTTCTGTTTCCTTGTGCCTCCCTGTGTCTTCCTGTGGCTCTGTCTGTCCCCCTCTGCCTCATGTCTACCCGTGCCTCCTTACATCCCCGTCTGCCGTCTTCTGTCCTCCTTTTGTGCCTCCTTCTGTCCCTTTTTTGTGCCTCCTTCTGTTCCCCTTTTGTGCATACTTCTGTCTCCCTTTGTGCCTCCTGTCTCCCTGTGCCACCTCCTGTCCCCCTTTGTGCTTTTATCTGTCACCAATTGTGCCTCCTTCAGTCCCCTGTGTGCCTCCTTCTGTCCCCTTGTGCCTCCTCCTGTACTCCTGTGCCTCCTTTTGTCCCCCTTTGTGCCTCAATCTATCCCCTTTGCGCCTCCTTCTGCCCCACTTTGTGCCTCCTTCTGTCCTCCTTTGTGACTTTTTCTGACCCTAATGCCTCCTTCTGTCCCCGTGCCTCCCTATGTCCCCCTTTGTGCCTCCTTCTGTCCCCCTTTGTGCCTCATTCTGTCCCCAATTGTGCCTCCTTCTGCACCCCCCCCCCCTCCCCGTGTGCCTCCTTTAGTCCCCCTGTGACTCCTTCTGTCCTCCTTTGTGACTCTTTGTGTCCCCCTTTGTGCCTCCTTCTGCCACTCTTGCAAAGGTGCCTGGTCTACCAGGCCAACCAGGCAGTCATGAGTGCTGTGCGGGGGGAGATGAGGTGCAGGGGGAGACCATGGTCACCCCCACCTCCAGATGTTGTGTCCCCAGGTGGTTAAAATGGCTTGCGGCGTCTAATGGGTGCTGTGCCAGTTCACTGGCCGTAGTCCGTAAGCTCACTTCTGCAGCCTGCAAAGTCTGTGGGTTCCGGCAGGCAGAGCAGGGCTACGGGAAAATGACATCCGAAGCCCTGCACTGGAGATTATTTGTGTCTCCAGTGCAGGGCTTCAGGCGCAATTTTCCCATAGCCCAACTCTGCCTATCAGTGTGGGAGTTTTGCAGCCTGAGTTGCTGCATGAAGATCATCGGGGGAGCTGCTGCGCGCCGGAGGGAGGCCAGAAGAGGAGTCTTCTGCAGGTGAGTAAATGTATTTTTCTTATAGGTGCAGGCAGGTATCAGAGCTATTAGGGGGAACTAATGGGAAGGGAGGGGGAAGGGGAACCCTGCCTGTATATTTTCTGGCGAAACGCTGCCACATTTACATGTATTTTCTGGTGAAATGCTGCCACAGTAAGTGTAATTTCTGGTGAAACACTGCTGAATTACAACTATTTTCTGGTGAAACATTGCTGCATTACGATTATTTTAATGGTGGGGGCGCCCCAGGTTTTCTCACCTGGAGTGACAAAATGGCTAGAGGAGCCCCTGACCAGCACATTCGAAGCACCAGTGATTTGAAAAGCTCTTGCTAATGTAATTCTATGGGGATTTTTTAAAGGACAACTGAAGTGAGAGGTATATGGAGGCTGCCATATTTATTTCCTTTTAAATAATACCAGTTATCTGGCAGCCCTGCTGATGTATTTGGCTGCAGGAGTGTCTGAATCACACCAGAAACAAACATGCAGCTAATCTTGTCAGATCTGACAATAATGTCAGAAACACCTTACCTGCTGCTGCATGCTTGTTCAGAATCTATGGCTAAAAGTAGAGGCAGAGGTTCAGCAGGATAGCCAGGCAACTGGTATTGCTTAAAGCGGTATCGTCGCCATAAAAATCAAATTTCAACAGCAACTGGTCTGAGTGTATTAAGTGATAAAGATGCTAATCCTGCATTCAAAACTTTCAAAACTTTTTCTGCTGTTATGATTTGGAGTTATCACATACTTAACCTCCTTAGCGGTATGGACGAGCTCAGCTCGTCCATTACCGCCGGAGGGTGCCGATTTTCGTCAAATAAAAAGGTGCACACGCAGCCGGCACTTTGCCAGCCGCGTGTGCTACCTGATCGCCGCCTCGAGCAGTGGCAAAAGAGGGTCCCCCCAGCCGCCCGAGCCCTGCGCAGCCGGACCAATCAGCTCCGGCCAGCGCTAAGGGCTGGATCGGAGGCGGCTGACGTCAGGACGTCGGCTGACGTCCATGACGTCACTCCGCTCGTCGCCATGGCGATGAGGAAAGCAAAACAAGGAGGGCCGCTCATTGCGGCCTTTCTTGTACGCGTCATATGCAAAAAAGAAATCGGACTCCGGCACACTCCTTGAATTTCTTCTTTATTGAGCCACGATACTCGGTACAAACATATGCCCCCTGTCAACAGCTGTTTCGCGTGCGGACACGCCTCCTCAGGACACGTGGGGCCTTTCTTGTACGCGTCAGGAGCGCCCTCTAGTGGGCTTTCATGCAGCCAACTTTCAGTTGGCTGCATGTAATAGATTTTTTTTTTATTAAAAAAAACCCTCCCGCAGCCGCCCTGGCGATCTTAATAGAACGCCAGGGTGGTTAAGGAGCACTGGCTCTTTTGTAGTCGTGCCAAAGAATTGCATGCTGAGGGTTCTTTTTATCTATAATATATTCCTCCTCTTCCCTTTATTTCCCTGCCAGCTGCTTATCTGAAACCTAATCCCCTACTCACTTGTGTTTACAAGCAAGGCTGAGGCGACTTAGCGATTGGAGGAGACAAGAAAAAAAGTAAAGGGCAGAAATGACATCACGAGTTAGCCTTAACTGTGGGCAAAAGGAATGGCCCCCACCACTAACAGAATTCTCGTCATTTACTATATAACATTCACTGAAATCAAAACGTGGACAGTATAATACATGTGTTATGTAAGTAGATAAAGTATTTATCTACTTATATATGTGTTTTTTTCCCTGGCATAGTATGGCTGATCCTACTGCTTTAAAGGGAAATAAAGATGGCAGCCTCCATATCCCTCTTGCTACAGTTGTCCTTTGAAATCACCTCCCTCAAGTGGGATCACACCCATAGCATCACATTAGCAAGAGCTTTTCAAATCACAAGCGCTCAGAAAAGGCATAGAAAAGTGCTGCTAGTGGGTTCCAGGCCTCCCGGTGTAAGGCTAGAAACCCATTAAGAGCGATTTCTAATCGCTAATGATTTGAAAAAGCTCTTGCTAATGCAAAGCTATGGGGGATTTTTATAAAATCACATTGCTCAAGTGGAATCACACCCATAGCATCACATTAGCGTTTTCAAATCGCAAATCGCTCAGAAAATCACTCCTAGTCGGTTTCTGGCCTAATGGGAACTGTGAAGGCACCTTGAGATCAGCATTAGGGATTATCAATGAGAAGCAAATAATGAGAAGCAAATAATTCCGAGTTGCAAATTTATGCAACTTGAAAACAGATCAATCAAATATCCCAGACGCGGAATTTGATTTGTCCATTTTCAAGCTGCGTAAATTTACATTAAAGTGGTTTGAAATGCTGACATAACATTCAATAAAAATGTGTGTTTCTACTTTTTACTACTCATACAGTTATCATATTTGCTTTTGTGCACAAGTAATATTGTCTGTCTATAAATTACAAGTTTCCAAAGTGTAGTTTATCTTGCCCTGAAAGCTGCCATTGCACTTTATTATTTTTGTATTATATCTGCTTTTTATTATATATGAATATCTTCTAATGAGCTATTCTGAACTCTGTATGTGCCTGAAGCAGAGACAGCTTTTCAGAGAGCGTTTGTTTACATTCCAGTGTTGATACATTGTGGTTTAACAAGTAAAAAAGATACTGTTATCTCCAGTATAGATGTGGATTTGAAGCTGAATAGCAGGACAAAATGCTTTGTTTACCCATTTCAGTGATGTTCTGCTAGAATTTTTTTTTTTGCGATAGTAGCTTTAAAGCTGAATCTTTTAGAGCGAAGTAGAATTGCTGACTTTCAGACCACTTTAAAATAATTCTTTGCATAATTCTGCATCGACTCAAAATTTGCATCTTATTTACTATCCATAATCATCATCCGGTGACTTGGTATTTTAAACAAATGTAATGTTTACTGTAACACATGTATATCTTCACTACTAGGTGCCGGTGTGCTGACACAAGCCTCCGATTCTGCATCAATCTTATTTGAAGCGGCTGCTGCCGGTAACCCAGATGCTGTGTCATTGCTGTTGGAGTATGGCGCAGATGCCAATGTACCTAAACACTCTGGACACTTGCCTATACACAGGGCTGCCTACAGAGGGCACCTTCTGTGAGTACTAGAACACAACTTCTTTTTAATAACCTTTTTCTGTATTTTCATAAATACTGTTGTGACTATAGTATTTTGACATCTTCAACTATATGTTCCACTTTCATTCCATTTAAAGCTGAACTATAAAAAAAAATAATAAAAAAAAATGTGTCCATTAAAATCCTTTGCCAACATACGTTATGCGAATCCACAGAAATATATATGACTGTATACTGGTTTCTTATTTTTTAGTAAAGGAGAGGGGGCTGCATCCAAAACCTTGCTGAACAATTCCACCATCTTTGAATTACACTGCTGATAGGTTCATGTGCACTTGGCTGCCTCCACAACCCATAGTCACCATTCCCACACACTATCTCCTCCTTGGTGCCCAAGGGTGCCCCAGATTTTCAAGGATCATAACAATGCCCCTGGCTGCTTCCTGCTTTGGAGACATTTTCTCTATGTTTCCTTCGTGGCTTCCGTTATTGGGACAAGTGAGGAGCATGGTCTCCAAAGGGGATACAGACAGCAAGCAACCCCATAGTCTCTTCCCTACTACAGTTGTGTGTTTTGGCCATTGATTTTGATCATTTCAGTCATCTTGTTTACAATTAAATCAAAGAGGCACTTGTAAGTCAGACAAATATAACATAACATTCATAATGAAATAACCACAAATGTCTTTTCTGTGCTCACATCATTATCAGTTTTATTCAACCCCCAATTGACATTCATTCTTAGTACTTAGTACAACATCCTTTTCCAGTTATAACAGCTTTTAAACGTGAAGCATAGCTTGATACAAGTGTCTTGCAGTGATCTACGGGTATCTTATTATTATTATTATTATTATTATTTATTAGATTTATATAGCGCCAACATATTACGCAGCGCTGTACAATAAATAGGCTTACAGACAATGATAACAGGGTTGACAGAACAATACAGGTAACGGACCATAGATACAACAATACAGGTAATAGCAATAAGATACACAACACAATGCAGATAATAGTACAATGCCAGATCATAAACTGGAATGGTAGTGGTAAAAAATTACCAGTTCCAAATTCTGGGTAAAGTGCACACAGTCAAGTATGATACACAAGGGAAGAGGGCCCTGCCAAAGGCTTACAATCTAGAGGGAGGGGCTGGTGACACAAAAGGAGGGGGTGCATCAAGAAGTTATTGGCAGAAAGGATTAGGGTAGTGTCGAGTTGATGTAGGCCTCCTTGAAGAAGTGAGTTTTGAGTGCTTTTTTGAAGGTGTTGAAGGTGGGAGCGAGCCTGATGGGCAGCGGGAGAGAGTTCCACAGGATAGGGGCAGCTCTAGTGAAGTCCTGCAGTCTGGCATGGGAGTGCGAGATGCGTGGGGTGGTTAAGAGGAGGTCGTTGGAGGAGCGAAGTGGGCGGCCAGGTGTATATCTGCTGACCAGGTCAGAGATGTAGGTTGGGCAGGACTTGTGTAAGGATTTGTATGCCAAACATAGGATCTTGAAGTTGATTCTGAAGTGAATTGGAAGCCAATGAAGGGATTTGCGTAGGGGAGTTGTGGAGACAGAGCGGTGGGAGGAGTAGATGAGTCTGGCTGCTGCGTTCATGATGGATTTGAGGGGGGCGATGCGGTTTTGAGGAAGGCCTGACAAGAGGGAGTTGCAGTAGTCCAGGCGGGAGATGATGAGGGCATGGACAAGGAGTTTGGTAGTGTCTGGGGTCAGGAAAGGCCGGATCTTGGAGATGTTGCGTAAGTGGAAATAGCAGGCTCTAGCTACGGTTTGGATGTGGGAGGTGAAGGAGAGGGCCGAGTCTAGGGTGACACCCAGGCAGCGGGCTTGTGTGGTTGGATGAATGATTGTGCCATTGACAGTGACATAGAGGTCAGTGGGGGGTGAAGCAGCACGGGGCGGGAAGATTAGGAGCTCAGTCTTATCCAGGTTTAATTTTAGGAACCTGGCAGACATCCACGATGAAATAGCTGAGAGACCAGAGGATACCTTCTCCATGGTGGTGGTGGAGAGGTCAGTGGTATGGAGGTAAATCTGGGTGTCATCTGCATATAGGTGATAGTTGAAACCCAGAGAGGAGATGAGTTTTCCTATGGAGGCGGTGTAAATGGAGAACAGCAGGGGACCAAGAACAGAGCCTTGGGGGACCCCAACTGAAAGTGGGAAGGAGGTTGAGGAGGAACCATTGAAGGAGGTCTTGAAGGAGCGATTTGAGAGGTAGGAGGAAAACCATGCTAGGGCACGGTCTTGGATACCCACAGATTGCAGTGACTGGAGTAGCAGGGAGTGATCAACAGTGTCGAATGCTGATGAGAGGTCTATGAGGAGAAGGATAGTGTATTTTCCTTCGGCCTTGGCAAGCGTGAGGTCATTGACGACCTTGGTGAGGGCAGTCTCGGTGGAGTGACCTGGCCGAAATCCTGATTGTAGGGGATCAAATAGGGAGTTGGAGTCAAGGTAATGGGTCATGCGTTGGTGGACTAAACGCTCTAGGAGTTTAGATGCAAAAGGGAGTAAGGAGATAGGACGGTAGCTGGATGGAAGTGAGGGGTCTAGTGAGGGTTTTTTAAGTAGGGGAAGTACAGTGGCCTGTTTGAAGTCAGAGGGGAAGGTACCCGTAGAGAGGGAGAGGTTAAACAGAGTGGTGAGGACAGGAGCCAGAACAGGGAAGTGAGGACGGAGGCATTTGGATGGCACAGGGTCTAGGGGGCTGGAGGTGGCAGGAGAAGTGGCTAGGAGACGGCTGACTTGGTCCTCTGTGATAGGAGTAAAGGCAGTGAGTGGAGGGTGGGGTGGGGAATAGGTATTGGTGGGGGAGGAAGAGGTGGTGGAGTGGAGGCATGAGATTTCCCGTCGGATGCTGGCTATTTTGTCGGTAAAGTGGGTGGACAGATCAGTGGCTGAGAGGGCGGAGGTGGGGGGAGGAGTGGTGGGGTTAAGGAGGGAGTTGAAGGTGGCGAAGAGGCGCTGAGGGTTGGAGGCTTGGGATCCGATCAAGGCAGCAAAGTATTTTTGTTTAGCATCAGTTAATGCGGTATAGAACAGCTGCAGGTTGGCCTTGTACGCCAAGAAGTCGGAGTTGCTGTGGGATTTCCTCCATTTGCGTTCGTAGGTGCGTGTCTGTTTTTGGAGGTTGCGAGTGTGTGCATTGTGCCAGGGCTGGGGGTTGATGGGACGGCTGTTGGGTCGGAATGTGGGGGGTGCAGCAATGTCTAGGGCTGCTGAAAGGGCCTGGTTGTATTTGGCCACAGCTTGGTTTGGGCAGGTAACGTTAGGGAGGGTGGATGAGAGGGAGTGGAGGGGGTTGGCTAGTGCAGTTGGGTCTAGGTTATGCAAAGCTCTCTGCCAACGACCTGAGGGTGGAGGAGGGTTGGGGGAGGATGATGGGGAGATGGAGAAAGTGAGAAGGTGATGGTCGGAGAGGGGGAAGGGTGTGATGTCCAGGTTGGGGAGGGTGGCCCATTCTTAGCCCATTCTTCATGGCCAAAAGCTTCCAGTTCAGTCACATTCTTAGGCTTGCGCGCTGCAACTGCTTTCTTTAAGTCCCACCAGAGGTTCTCAATCGGATTTAAAGGGAAGGTCCAAGCAAAAAAAAAAGAGTTTCACTTACCTGGGGCTTCTACCAGCCCCATGTAGCCATCCTGTGCCCTCGTAGTCACTCACTGCTGCTCCAGTCCCCCGCTGGCAGCTTTCTGACCTCGGAGGTCAGGGCCGCATTGCATACATTTTTACGCATTCCAGCTAGTGCAGGAACAAAAATGTATGCGTTGCACCACTAATGCGTAAAAATATATATGTTAATGTTCCTGCACTAGCGGGAATGCGTAAAAATGTACGCAATGCGGCCCTGACCTCCGAGGTCAGAAAGCTGCCAGCGGGGGACTGGAGCAGCAGTGAGTGACTATGAGGGCACAGGATGGCTACATGGGGCTGGTAGAAGCCCCAGGTAAGTTAAACTCTTTTTTTTTTTTTTTTGCTTGGACCTTCCCTTTAAGTCTGGTGACTGCGATGGCCACTCCAAAATGTTCCAGCCTTTAATCTGCAACCATGCTCTAGTGGACTTGGAGATATGCTTGGGATCATTGTCCTGTTGAAAGGTCCAATGTTTCCCAAGCCTCAGGTTTGTGATGGACTGCATCACATTTTCATCCAATATCTCCTGGTACTGAAGAGAATTCATGGTACCTTGCACACGCTGAAGCTTCCCTGTACCTGCAGAAGCAAATCAGCCCCAAAGCATGATTGACCCCCGCCATGCTTCACAGTAGGCAAAGTGTTCTTTTCTTCATAAACCTTGTTCTTCCTCCTCCAAACATAGCGTTGATCCATGGGCCCAAACAGTTCTAATTTTGTTTCATCAGTCCACAGAACACTATTCCAAAACTTTTGTGGTAGTGTTCTGTGGACTGATGAAACAAAATTAGAACTGTTTGGGCCCATGAATCAACGCTATGTTTGGAGGAGGAAGAACAAGGCCTATGAATAGGGAGGCTTGTCGGATTCCGCGGAATGGAGATTTCCGCGACTCTGGTCGGAAATTGGCAATTCTGTTCCGGAGAGCCGGAACGGAAAAGCTATAGCGGTAATCGGAAATAGCGGAATTTCTATGCAGAATTCCGTCGTAATTTAATCAGAAGCGTGTAAAAGCTGCACTGGCCAATCAGAAGACTCGGAAGGGGATAGACCAGGCATGGGAAAAGTTGGCCCTCCAGCTGTTAAGGAACTACAAATCCCACAATGCATTTGCCTTTATGAGTCATCAATGAAACACAAGAGACGGCACACAAATGGCTGCAATGATATTGCTGTATTCGGAACAAGAGCACACTACATGTTACGGATATTACATCCTTCCTCAAGTGTATAACACACGGTTATACATCTGAGGAAGGATGTAATATCCGTAACATGCAGTGTGCTCTTGTTCCGAATACAGCAATATCATTGCAGCCATTTGTGTGCCGTCTCTTGTGTTTCATTGGTGACGTCCTGAAGCCGTAGGAGCAATCCGGCTGAGACAAGGCACCGGCCAGGTTTAGGTCCAGGGGACCTAACACACGAGTTCTCCAGGCATCTACTGTTGGTGGCCTTTATGAGTCATGACTGTGGCTGTCAGACTCCTGCAATGCATTGTGGGACTTGAAGTTCCTCAACAGCTGGAGGGCCAAGTTTGCCCATGCCTGGGATAGACCCATCACAGAAGCTTAAAACATGATGCTTTCTGCATTAAAAACGGAATTTCTGCACCAATTAGAGTCTTAACAAAAAACAACCAATCCTACGTTAGCAACCAGCTCCTAGCTACCTATCATCAGCTATCCCACCCATTTTGTATATAAGAGAGGTGTGACAGTCACGAAGCTTGTGGGTTTCAGTCTGGTGTTGGAGAAAGGAGAGACAGACACATATTAGTTGTTTCAACATAAAACAATAGTCTTTTTAAAGACTGAATATAAAACAAAAGTCTTTTTAAAGAGTGTGAGAGAATAAGATTGAGTGTGAGCTATTATTAGTACTAGCTAAGTGTATTTGTGAGAGAGTGACTGTAGATTGTTAGTTTGAGTGATAGATTGTAGTGTACTAGTAGTTGCTGTGTGGAGAGGGTTAGAGAGAGCCAGCCAGGCCGCAGGCTTAGTGTTTGACAGAGTGAGAGAGGTGATTGATTAGTTGAGTGTAGTGCAAGGTGTTTTTTTTGTTTGTTTTCTAAGTTCATTTTTTTTTCTTTATTTTGTTTTTGATTTATTTTCTTTCACCCCCTTATTTTCTTATCTGTTTTTTATTTCAAGTT